>NW_005841969.1:2088392-2097034 GCF_000455745.1 Alligator sinensis
CAGGCTCTGTTTCTCTTCCCCACCCACCCCAGGTCCAGGCATGGTAGCTGCTGTCAAGATGCTTGCAACGGGTGAGTGGGGACGTGGGGGAAAGCAGTCTCTGCTGCTGGGTGTCTCCTACCCAGCTACCCCTACTGGGTCTTGGAGAGAGCTGTGCTGGGCCCACAAGGCGGGGGTGGGACTCCCTTCCTTGCCCTACCCCCTACACCTCTTGACAGCAGCAGAGGCTGCTGCACCCAGACCTGGGGGAGGGAGTGGGAAGTGGAACCCCCCCCTTTATGGGCCCAGCTTGGATCCCCCCCAAGACCCCAGCAGGGGTAGTTGCGAGGGGAGGGGCTGCATTGTGGGGGGGGGGTCTCCATCTTCCCCTTCCTTCCTAGCTGCTGCTGACAATTGCTAGCTGGTGGGGGGAGGGCTGGGGAGTGGGTGGCTGCTGAAGCACCCCCACCTGCATCGTTGCAGGCAGGCTGTGAGCCCTCCCCCCACCCATGAGTGTTCCTTGAAATGTCATGAAATATCTTTTGAAAACTCCAACATTCTAAAATGCAAGAAATTGTCCTACAAAATCTAAAAGATGCTTTTGCAGTATTGTATAGTAAGTGCATTAATAGGATGTAAGATTATGTGCAATCTAGCTGAAGGCTCATTTTATAATGAATATTAGTGATAATTTTTTGTAATACCATTTTATCATTTTAGGATTCTTGTTAGTGTTCAGAGCATTAAAACATTTTTTCAATTCCTGTATAATGTATACCAAAAATCAGTAAAACAAACTAAGGATCACTAAGTTTCCTAACATTTAACTTCCCTTAAGAATTCTGTCTTGATGCCACCTACTTTCCAATGTACTGAAACCCAACGCTGTAAACAAAACCTGTGATTCATAATCAGGACTAACAGAATTACCTTTTTAAAAAAAGTCATGTGGCTGAACCTTATTTCAATTTATTCTCAATATTGCAACAATAGGATTTGCAGGAAAGGAAACCATGGTAACCAACTAAATCTGCTACAGCAGATATCAGCTCAAAAGAACACACAGTACCATCACACTTCAACGCCTACCACTAGCACAATCTCTCCGTATTTCCTTTTTATCCTCCTCTTAATTATTAAACAAGTTTTTGACCACAAAAGGCTACATTGTGAATGATGTCTTATTGTTATCATCATCAGCTACAGGCCCTGGCATTAAGCAGGGTCTCACTGTTTTGCTGACTTTAAAGCAGATCTAATGCCTGCAGGAATTAATTAGGAATTTCTAATTCTTTTAATCCACTGGGAATATCTAATTTACATCACAATGTATTTTATAATACTTTTACTCTCCGATAGAGGCTACATAAACAACGGTGATAATTTTTTAAAACTTCACTTCAGGGTTGCAAAAAAATAAGTGACATCTTCTTATTTAAAATTAGTTAATAAATTTTGCCACTGTATTCTCTTTAAATAAAATATAAGAAACTACATGCTGATTAAGGGATGGAATTATATAATATTTTGACGCATGGTGTTCCCTGCTCTTCCTGTCTCTCTGCATCATTCTCCTCTGATCAATACCTTAAATGATGCAATTCTGCAGGCCTACTTAGGCTCCGACCATCAATTTCATTTGAAGTACAGCTTTTAATTTCAACACACACACAAACAAAAGCATTTACTTTATCTTTTTCTTTTTTTTTCCTGTGAATCTACTTCTATCTTTGAGAGAAACTCTGAGTAATCCTTTATCTTGAGTTTAAACAAAAACGCACTTGCTTCATGTGTCACCTTAAAAGAGCACTCAATCTCAAAGAAAAACAGTAAAGATGCCAAATAACTGAATAGCAACGGTTACTTTCCTCCAGTCAGGGCTAATCAAAATGCAGCTCCCTATGTAAGTGGAAAGCCCATTTGACAATAGCACAGAGGCAGCAGTTAAAAAAAACTGAAGTGTACTTTTCTAAACCTGACTTCGAACTGTTAGCATTAATTTCTTTTTTTAATATTATTACTGACTCTGGTGGCTACTTAGTGCTCAGGCAAAGATTGAGTCTCTTAAATCAAACCTCCTACACCAGAGTTGTTAAACTCACCTGGGGCCCCAGGCTAGATTCAAACTGCATGGCTCCTTGTGCGTTAGAAACAGCCTGAGGCATAGGGGCCCTCTCTGTGGCGGCAACCAGTCCAGTAGCAGTGAGGAGTCCAGGGGCAGGTGTCTGGTGGCAGAAGTGGATCAGGAGGAGGGGCTGGGGGCAGTGGCAGCTAGCTGAGTTCACCATCAATGGCCATGGCCAGCAGGGCCAAAGAACTCTGAATTCTGTGTCAAACTATGCTCCCCAGCTTTGAGTAGCCTATCGGTAAAGCAGGAGGCTGGATAGAGCAGCTCCGTGGGCCAGATCCAATCAGGAAGCCATATGTTTGACACCCCTAACTTAGGCTATGTCTACTGTAGGAGAACTGCACTCACATAGGAACACGGCTATCCTATCTCAGCAAAGCACCCATAGGGTATATCTGTCACCTTCCACAGCGCTCTGGGGGTGCAGCTCTCAAGCATAGCCTGCTGTGGCTCTACCTGCACCAAACCTTGAAATAAGGCAGCAAAATCACTGAGTGCAACTCTGATTTCTGTCACCAGTGCTTGAGAGCAGAGTAGGGGAACAACCTGGCTGTACTACTTCATTTCCAGGACATCATGCACAGAGCAGAAATGGGTGGGCAGGATGTGATTGAGAAAGATGCTCCCCAGATAACCACATACAGATCTATAATGAGACAGAACTGTAATGAGATTTAGGTAATTACTTGGAAAGGGCTTGAGCTTTTTAGAGAAGGGTGCAGAAAAGGACAAATCACTGAACATGGAGCCATTCTGGTCATAAAACAAGTCCACACCACCCAAAGATGGATTATCCATAGCAGAAGCATGATTGTACAGTGGCATACATAGCTGACAAGGGCTTATTATATCATATGCCCAATTTGTTGATATCAAAGGGGAAAAGCTGACCTGGCCTATGTTATATTGAGTGTGTGACAGCATTTTTTTGCTTACGCTTTTACAGGCCAGCACGGAGGGGTTGTTTACACATGGATTTATTTAGGAACAAGAATGACACTTTCAATTCACACCCTAACTTAGTTCATATTACATGTTTAGTGTGGACTAGCCCTATGCTAGGGCGTCCCTCAGGCTATCCTAACAACTAAGAAAAAAGGAAGGAAAACGCAGCAGGATTAGGAAAGAGAAACTGAGAAGCCCTTTTGCTTATATAGATTCACAGACTGCGAGGCTGGAAGGCACCTCAGAAAAATCATTGAGTCCTCTTGAAGATTTCCAGGGTAGGCGATTGCACCACCTTGGGAGGGAGATAATTTTCTTGCACACCCCAAGCCCAGGTAGTGGTCAGTGCCCAGACCCAGCTTTGAACTGAAAACCCTCTGGCCCAGAGCTCAGCATGCAACCCCCTAAACCAGACAGCATGACTTGCCTATTTTAGCTGTACTTCCAGTGTTGGTCCAGTACTGTTGTCCAATCTATTCCCAAAGTTAACAAAGCTGGTGTACTGTAGAACTGATTGGTATTTTTTTTACTGACACAGGGCCAAACCAATTCCTTCTGTAGTTGGTGTTAACCCTACTTACCTGTGCATTTGGAACATCAGGTGGGATTTGTGATGCTGACACTATACTCCATGTCTTTTACTTGGATTTGATTGTTCCAGAAGTGCAACTCTTTAATATCAAATTCAAACAGTGAAGTTGAATAGCTTTTGGAGCTGCTCACTGTTATGTGAATAAAGTCTGACAAGGTGTGAATGAGCAAAGGAGTTAGGAACAGAATGAGAAGGGCCGTGGGTGGTCTCTTCCTACATACAATACATCCCTCTGCAGGATGAGCGTGGTTCAACAATTTAGAAGGAAAGCAATTGCTCAGATTCATACAGATGGTCTAGCGTCCATTAGCCTTTATTAAAGGAAATAGAATTGGTAAAATTTCTGTTCACAGGGGTCTAGATTTTTTTTGCTTTGCCTGAGCTTGGTGCAGGAACCGGAAGGGGATATGGCTAAAGCAGGTCTCTAGGCTGCTCTGTCCAGAAGCAGCCTATACAGCTGGTTCCTGAAGACTGTACTGACAATTCGAAATCACCATAAGATATGCATACTCATGCTCTCTCTGGGAATGCCCCACACATTTGAGTTATCTTGGTTTCACAGCTCCTGGGTATTCTTCTTACACACAGGTAACTCTCAGAGTAGTCACAGACTCGTATTACCATTGCTTTGCATTGTGGGAAAGATGCAAGAGAGCCAAAGCCAAGCGAAGGACTTCTATGTTGATTAAACTTTTAATTAAAATATTTCTCAAAAAAGTTTATAAAAATGAATAATGGCTTAATTTTCAATCCTGTGAACACAGAAACAACTCTTAACCTTTTGATTCTTATTATTCACTAATTTTGTGATCAATTCTAACAAAAATTATTGTATGATAAAATACTCCAAAAATTCATCAATGCAGAACTAAGATGGTATAGTTGTGCCTCTTGCCTTTTCAGAAAGTGCATAGTGGCTAATTTAAAACTCTGAAATCAGGAAATGTAGTAAGGCAATGCAGACTTAAACATCTGAAAATAGGGAATACAAAGTTAAGGTGCATGCCATCACAACAACCTAACTTTAGTTCTACCCTTTTTAAGCAATGCCCCAATGTGCCAAAAAAATCCAAAACACATTTTAGGACAACATTCTTGCAAAAATTACAGAATATATTGGTAGGAGACAACAGGCACACTGGAAGACCAAGTATAACATCTCTTTGCTGTGGCAAAACTTGGCCTGGTACAGCAAACAGGAGCTACTATTGTCTCAATGGTCTACACTGAATCACTGAACTTACTGTTAACTGCCTCTGTCCCTTACATTAACCTTAAGGATTCCTACTGAGACGCTGCCCTCATTTCTTCTTTAAGACAACTGTTGTGTATGCCACCAGACTGCTGACAATCACCATGGCAAGAGAGACCCCTTGTGCACTACACTAAAACAACCTAAAAGTTGCAGTGCAGAAATGGGACAAATTTGATCCATTAAAGCCAGAGATTCTCAACCAAAGTGCCAGAGTAAGGTGTGAGGAGATAAATTGAGCAGACTCAGGGTTGTGCCTGCCTGGACAATCCTGCATCCCACTGCCCAGCCCCTCTGCAAAGAGGTAGGTACTATAATATATGTAATTTTGGTTTTTGATATTGAGCAGCACTTCATTTACAAAAGTTATGAAGGGCTGCCTCAAATCCAGAAAGACTGAGAACCACTGATCAAAGTACATGCTGTCCATAATGGTCACAACTCTGCCAATCTATTCTAATAAGCCCACTATTCAATCAGTGACGATGCGTAGGGGGTGCACATGCACCCCCTGAGAGTGCTGGTGCACCCCCTTACAGTCAGCATTCCCGGGGGGGGCAGGAGGGAGTGCTGGTGCTCCCTCTGAGAGCGCCAGCCAGGGAGTGGGGGCGCCAAGAAATGAGATCCTCATGGTCCCCACTACGGTCAATTGCGATGACCGGGGGGGCGGGTTCCTCCGTGGCCAATGACCATGCCAACCCAGAAGTGCCACTTCCGGGTTGGCGCAAGCGGCCACAGGGGACCCCCCCCTTCTCCCTGGTTGCTGACTGGCTGCTGGGGGGGCAAGTGCCTCCCCTAACTCAGAAGGTACCAGTTGCCCATGTATTCAGTACACCCATACCTAGTACAGTGGATGAAACTGAAGTACATCCAGATAAACACTGAAATTCAAGTAGTGTAAGGAAAGCACATACTTGGTTGAAGTAGGTTGGGGCCAGAGCCACAGCTGCCTGTCCTGCTCTCCATGGCCACCTCATGTTCGATTCCAAGAGGAATGGCTTCTTTCTCCAAGTTAAACTGGGGGGAGTAAGTGGGGGGAGAGGAAGGAACCTTGTCTTGGAATTGAATAAATATGGTACTTTTTTTTTTTAATGAAAGTACTTAGTGTTTTAACAGTGAACAAGAAACTTGTAAAAGTTTTAAAGGAGAAAGCTACATTTTTCTGTAGGATCAAACACACTTCATTGTCTTCAAGAGTTTCTTTCAGTTTTTTCTATCTTGTAACAGAAATGGTAAAGGCATTAATGAATTAATACTTTACCTGCCAGCTTGGGAAACAATTGCATATTAAAAAAAAAAAAAAAAAAAAAAAGGCACCGATTGGCTTACATCCTACAAGCTGCCAAACCATCACAATTCCCCATTGGCCATAAAGCACCGTGCATTTTCCAGGATCAGGATTCAGTGACAGAACTTCTGCCTTTAGATTAGCCATTAAAACAACAGTTCTTTTCATCTTTGAATTTATTTTATTAGAGTGAAAGCGAGTCATTACACCACAATAAATACCACCAATGGATTCACATATGTTATTACAAGTCAATATAAGTGTGTCCCTGTTAGTCTGATTACTGGAGAGAGAAATATCTTGGCAGTCCTTTTTTTTTATTTTTATTTTTAAGTGTTCTTAAGAAAACTCACTTACAACAATGCAAACTATTACTTTTTTGATCATATTTCTATTTTTGCTGTATAAAACTTTCAGCAGCTACTGTTTCCTTAAAATTTTTCTGCACTAGTTAGACTCAACACTTCTATTAATATCTCTACCTCAAATTTCCCAAAGTATGCTTACCTTTTCTCTACAATCCCAGAATGAATCATTTTTTTTTTCTGCCAGATGTCTAGCCTATCCAAAAAATAAACTCTTGCTGGATAAATATTACTGAGACTCCTGTTTGTATTCACTAGCATTTCAACAGTCCTGTCCTGTGCTGGTATTCAAGATATCTGAGGCAAATTTATCAGTTGGCCTTTGTTGAGAACAATAGTAAATCTTAACTTTTGAAAGCAAAGTTTCTGTTTCTTTATGGAATATCTAGAACACTGATATCAGAGGATGGGATGTTTCAAGAAAACCCCCTTTTTTTTCTATCCACTGTTTCACTAGCTGACATAGCCATGTAGCCTTCTTTAAGTCCCATCTTTTAGGTAGCATTATGCAGAACGACTAATGGAGCACTCATAATTTTTGGGTCAAGAGCTTGTTGTGATGTGATCAAGCAGTTTTGGATGTTATTAAAAGCTCACAAGAATTAAGCTTGTTGGAGACTGCAACTTGTTCTTCAGACAACAGAAGTTTCATCAGTTTGAATCGGTTTGTTAACAAGGCCAGAAAGGAAGCAACATTTTTCACTCATGCTATATGCGTACTTAGGCACAGTTTCCTAGTAAACTGGATTAATTATTTAGTCATCTCACTGAAGACCTCAGATTCTGAAATGGCTGCAGGCCATTCTATGTAATCTTAAAAGGGCAAGTGAGTTGGACTGGGTAGCCATAACCAGATATCAGATGTACTAAATATCAGATATCCAGGTCCCAATATCTAACCTACAACAGCTTTTCTACTACTTGGCTCAGGACTGATGCCAGGATATTTGGTTATGGCTACGCAGTCCATCCCACTTGCTCTTTTCAGGTATCAGCAGAACTTTACCACTTTTCCAGTCTTTTAGAATTTCACAGATGTTCATTTATTTTAAATGAATAGCAACAGTCCAAAGGTCTTGTCAGCCAAATCTTTAAATTAAATTTAAAAAGTGGGTTTAAAATTTTTTATCACATTGGCAATGTATAGGGGGTGCATGTGCACCCCCTGAGATTGGTGGTGCACCCCCTGCGAAAAGTGCTGCCAATGCTGCTGGAGGCACCTGCAGGTGGTCACTGGTTGCTGCCACCCCCCTGACACTGCTGACAGCATCTGTAGGCAGTCCCTGATTGCTGCTGCTGCCAGTGGCATTTGCAGTGGTTGGCGCTTGCCACCCCCCACTTGACACTGCCTTCTGCCACCGCCACCTGTGGGCAGTTGCCATGCCCCCCCAGCCTCCAGGGGCATGTGGTGTGCATGGTTTATCCCTTTTACTTGTTTTTAATATTCTTCATAGTTACTAATAGACTGAATAGCACTTCATCATGCCCAAAGAAGGGGAAGGTAGTGGCAAAAAAATGGTCTTAAATTTTGTTAAAAACACTGTGGATACTTTACACCTCAAAGATCATGAGTAAAGTACAATCTACTAATTAAAATATTACATACAAATCTAGACAATAAGAGAATAGAAGAGGAGGTTGCTTTTTTCCCCCCTGTCCTTATACTTTTCTCTCTGCTACACCTAAGTTGTGGGATTCAAACAAATACAATCTTGACCTTCCAAAAGGGTAGGAGAAAGAATTTATGGTACTTCACAAAATAAAACGAACTAAAATTCAGATTTGTTAGATACATTTTTTCTGGTATAATCTGCCTGAGAAAAAAATGTGTGAGATTACTGATATGTGAAAAGGTGTCTGCTGACCTGGGAAAGCACTTTAAGCCCATGCTTCATTTTAACCATGTGAGAACAGTCCTTAGGGCAGCCACTGACTCATCTCCAGAATACTGACCAGCCCCTTATAGATTCATAGATGTTAGGGTCGGAAGGGACCTCTATAGATCATCGAGTCCAACCCCCTGCATAAGCAGGAAAGAGGGCTGGGTTCAGATGACCCCAGCTAGATGGGTATCTAAACTCCTCTTGAAGACC
>NW_005841969.1:2097703-2098032 GCF_000455745.1 Alligator sinensis
TCCAGGTCGAAACCGACCCATCCACCACGACTCTTTGGGTACGACCCTCTAGCCAATTTGCCACCCACTGTACTGTGTAGTCATCCAAGTCACAGCCTCTTAACTTGTTCACCAGTATGGGGTGGGATACCGTATCGAAGGCCTTCCTGAAGTCTAAGTATACGACATCCACCCCTCCTCCTGTGTCCAGGCGTTTCGTAACATGGTCATAAAAAGAGAATAGATTAGTCAGGCACGATCTGCCTGCTATGAACCCATGCTGGTTTCCCCTCAGCATAATTTGTCCTGCCGGGCTCTCGCAAATGTGAGCCTTGATAATTTTTTCAAAG
>NW_005841969.1:2098310-2129516 GCF_000455745.1 Alligator sinensis
CCAAATGACTCTGCACCATCGCAGGGTCTACACATGGTAGTCTGGCGTCTTGCTGCTGCCTCTCTACAACCCCAGTGAGAGACCTGTCGTGCCCCTCGCTTAGGAACACTGAGGCAAAGAACTCGTTGAGGAGTGCCTTGGTGAGGGGTAGCTCCCCTCAGCTCATCAGTGGTGAGAGGTGGGACTGCCACCACCTCAGCCAATCAGCATTGGGGGTGCAGCCCCCATGGGTGGGGCGCAATGGGCCCCTTGGCCAATCAGTAGCAAGGGGTGGAGGCACCACCCCCCTCCCTTCCTTGCTGTCTCAGATCCTCTCTCCTCCAGGCTGCACACCATCCTACCTCTAGGCACAGCCAATAGAATCATGAGGACAAATGACTGACATGTATTTCCACCAGTGAACTGAAAAACAGGACTTTCTGCTGTCCATTTCTGGTTCAGAAATGGACAGGGTACAAAGGGCTTAAAAACAGGATGGGCCGCTAATAAACAGGACCAGTGCCACCCTAGCAGGTCTCCTGAAGTACTACTTGCTCTTAAAGCTAAACACATGCAAAAATGGATCTGAGACATCTGCAGATAAGTTGAAATGGAACTGAAAAGTCAATTCATTTTATAAGCTCTCTCTGAAAGCAAAATAACTAGACACCATAAAATCATACTCTGCCTATTTCATTGAGGATATAAACCAGTTCTGTTATTAGAGATATACAGAATTGGTGGGTAGGCTTGCATACCCAGATAGGTCAGAACTGTCCAGGTATACAGACTAGTTCACAGAAAGCTGCATAAATGGTACACAGAAGTCAGAGCACCAGACAGGCTCTTAAAACAAGCAACCAGGGAACGAGCAGCACTGCTACAAAGTTGGTTGAATGATGTAAGAACATGGAAACACCTTCTAAATCCTGTTCACCTCCTTTCTCAACATTCCCATGTGGCTATCTGTGGGCAGAATTGGAAAGCAAAGGCAGAAGAGAAAAAGGAGGAAAAATCTATAGGAAAATAAAACTAATCAGCTGTAAATACTTATCTCAACATTTCAAATGATAAATATTAATCTCATGCTAGAAGTCTTAACAGATTCTAATGATACTGACCTGTAACTAGGTAAAAATATATATTTTCATTAAACACTGACTATTCCAAGAAAATGTACAAAGGAAATAAGTGGTTGAGGTTCACATATTACCACCATTATCTAGATTTTATAACTTTTTAAATGAAATACTAATTACCAACCTTAATGCTAAAGTGTAAGTACCAGGTTGCCGTTGACTTTCACGAATAAGGTAACTTCCTTCTGCAACACTTAATAACTGGTCGGCTTCTTCCCTTGAGATCATACCGTGAAATCTACAAACAAAGCGCATATTTATTTGCAGTCAAAGTTGTTTCAAAACACACTTTTCAGAATTTTACTCCATCTTTTTCTTTCCTCTTTTTTTTTTTTTTTTTAAACAGTCACAACCATCCTGGGCTTTTTAAAAGAAACTCTACTGAAATTGAAGATACGTTATGTTAATTTTCTCTCCTTGCCTGGTATTTGCCCACATATTTATTTATGACTACTGGGTCTAGATCATCAAAACTGCTTAAATATATCAAGGGAAGAATGCTTTTTCCCTACTTCCCTACAAACAACTGTACCTCTAACATCAGTTTAGTAGACAGACCTGTCCATTTTACCTTATTGGCTTAATACTATGTGCTAGAGGGAACTACATATGTACCACTCTGGGGCAGCTTCATAATCTGCCAGGCATTTGAGGATTTTAAATAATTTTCAAAATAATCTGCCCAATGTACATACATTTATAGCAAAGTAAACATAGAAATAAACGTAACCATCTGTGTGATGGTATGAAATAGAGTACAAGGAAATATAAATAATGTATATTTAAAATAGCATTTAACCTCTTATATAGTTCCAAAGAGACTTTTGTGCACACACACATGTTGCAGCAGCCACCATCTCTGTGGTGAAAAGAAGCCAGCATTTAAAACTACAGCACAGACAGCAAGCACTACATTTTCCTGGCTAAAACAGCAATTGAAGACTACCATATCCATCAATTTCAGGCAGACAAAATAACATTACCTAAATAAGAATCTGCAGGTAAGCAAGAAATACTGTCGTGAAGTGGAATAAAAGTTCCTTACTTCACATTCACAATGAGACAACTGATAGGAACATGGCATAGCAGAGTTGTGCAGTTACTGCTCAGACTGCAGACACCAAAGGTAATAACCACAGCAAGGCTGTTCGCACATACAGTATGCTGAGCACCCAATGAAGCAGCCTCTTGCAAAGTCATCTCCCTGCCAGGTAAATGGGCCTGCAAATTTAAACTAGCCCCACACTCCTGCAGGGTTAAACATACAGATGAGATATAGTGACTATGCAATGAACTTCCAGAGCCTTCACTGAACATCAACAGTAGTAATGGTGATTTACATTAGACTATATTTTGCAATAAGATATTACTTACTCTCTTCCATAATACTTGGGTCTGTTCCCGACCTATTGAAAAAACAAACAGCCTTTTTAAGCCATTAAGGAAGAGCTCACACACATAACATCTTTATACCTCATGACTTATTTAAAAGTGGGAGAAGATGATGTTACCTGAAGGGATAGACAAAAATCATAATAATTTGACCTGGGACTTGTTTAGTAGGTAAAGTATACGAAACTATAATATAAGGTCCCACAACACACCCTGAAAATACTCCAAATATTGAACCTCAGGAAACACTGCATTTGGCTTCTGAAAAAAAGAGGGAGCAAAACTGAACCGCAGCCTTTTGTCAGGATTTTTAAAAACAAATTAGTAAGCATATCCACAGAGAGTATATGGAAATTACAGGTTTTTTGGAGTTGATGCATGGCAATGTTTTATTGGCATAAATGTGTTGTATTACTTATTGCTAACAAATTATTAAAGCATTTAAGAAAATCATTGTAATCATGGATAATCTTAAGCATACGGCTATTCTTCTTCTGAGTTCAGAGCAGGGAAGTAGATTTCAATAGCTTGGAACCTTAACTATCACAATCATTGATAATCCAGCTAAAAAAGTGCAAAATATTCTAAATTAATCTTCACTTGAGTTTCCTCCTCACATTTTTTCAAGCAAACTAAAAATAACAACTTCTTTTTGTTTTCTCAATGTTTGTGATGTCAAAAATGACAATATGATATAGAAGTAATAATCTTTCCACATTCACAGAGAGCTATTCTCATGGTTAATTGCTTTGTATTAGAGTGATCAATAATGTTCTAAAATGATCGTTTTCCTACTTAATTGTTAGCATCTGAATAGATTATCATATTTCAAATGTAAAAAAGGCTTTGTATATTGTTAGAGAGCATCTACGAGTAAAGAAACATATTTGGGTGTTAATTGTGCAAGACAGGCTAAACTTTGAGCATATGAGGCCTTCTATTTTTGTCATGCTAATATTAACGGTCTGATCTAAGTAAATGCAACATTGAGGCATTTTTAAAATATGTACCTACTTCATTAAAATATGAAGCAATATGAAAGCAGACAAGATGAAACCCTTTTAGTAAATACTAATACATAAACACTGTAATTATTCATATAATAGCATCAAGTCACTTTAGAGAATCAAAGAATTCTAGGCCGCTCGCAGATGCTTTACTTTAAACTCAGCACGCTTCCAAACTATAGCGCATGCCCAGAAGAGGCATTGCATTAATGGGACCTGGCTGTCTCAACTTCTGTATATATCGGGCACTATAGTGGGACTTCTTTGAATCACCTTTAGCACCAAAAAGCCCCGTTGAAGCACCAGAATCTATACCAGTGGTTCCCAACCTTTTTTTGCTGCACCCACTGCTGGGAGCAGAGTGCGGCAGGGGCAGCCTGGGGGCAGGGGAGCTCCTGGCATATGGTGTGGCTCGTCTTTTGTGTGCGGCACCACTGGCATTGTCCCCTGCAACCCTCATTTGGGTTGCAACCCAAAGTTGGGAACCACTGATTTATGCAGACACTGCAAAGCCAGGTCAAAGTAATGCACTGCTGCTTCTGATAAAGCACGTTCCCCCCTCCCCCACGCCTGTTGGCGCGCACAGAGAAGTAGGGCTGGGAGGGACCTCAAGAGATTAAGTCAAACCCCCTGCCTGAGGCTGGATCATCCCTATCCAAACCATCCTATACAAATCTATTGTCTAACCTCCCAGCAAAACCACATAGTCAACCCTGACACAACAGAAGACATAATACCCTAATCTGCCACAGCTACAGCAAGGGGACCACAGTGGCCAATATCCTGCTGCTGTAAGGGTGGTTCAACTACACTTGAGAGATCCCAGGGAGAGGGCCATGCCCTCCACTACAGAAGAAGGCAGAAACTCTCACAGTCCATACCAATTTGATTATGGGGTAAAATTCTTTCCTGACTCCAAATTTGGCAATTGGTCTGACCCCAAGTGGAGGGGCAAGACCCTCTAGCCAGGAACCTCCAGGTTTAGGTTCCAACAGAAGCACTGGCAAACCCCACACAAAATCCCCAGCCTTGGACGAAGGCTTAAAAAACACCTGATACATAGGTGGAGTAGTAGCAGGAGGGGAAAAATTTCCCCCTGGCCCCATGTGGCAATTAGGAAAGCCCAGAAGCATGATAAAAGCCACAGGCGAACAGAGACATAGCTACAGCTAGATACCTCTTGATCAGTGGCTGTCCCAACCTTCTCTGCAATACTTCCAGAGATTGAGAGTCTACAACTTCCCTAGGCAGTGTATTTTACTGTCTCACTGTTTCAACAGTGAAGAAGTTTTTTCCTGACATTCAACCTAAAGCTACTTTGCTGCAGCTTTAAGCTATTGGTTCATGTCCTACTCCCTGCAACGAGAGAAAAAGTATTTTCCCTCCTCTTTATAGCACGTGGGAAGGCAAAATACCTGTTGCAAAGAGTTTATAAAAGATAAATCCTGTCACAAATTGTCTTTAATAGCTGATTTTGGTGCATGTTTGAGTCACTTACCAAATACAGCAGCACAATACAATGATTTTGTATTACAGGACTGGAGAATTTCCACAGGCAAAAGAATTCCATTTCAGAATTGTGAGATTAATGGTCAAAACTGGGGGCTTAAACTGGCAACTTCCCTCCATATAAAAAACCCTCTATTTCTTCAGTAACCAACAGAAACTCTGTCCCTCCCATCAATCCTCTCTGTTGGTTTAGGGAAACAACCGTGTCCAATCCTTCTTTCTCTACTTCTTCTCTACCGCTTCATCTCTGATCTCTTCCTTGTTCCAACTGATGTAGTATTTCAGTTCATGCAGCCCCAGCTTCAGGCACTTTCTTTCATTGAAAGATAACCCCTTAAACACACAGAGATTTCTTACTTTTCATAAACTAGTTTTAACACATGCTTGTCACGGTTGCTGTCACTTAGCTTCTCCTCAATCCTCAGATCGCTCACCAGATCATCCCCTTTGGCCAAAACCAGATCAAACAGTGCCTCCCCCCTAATTGGCCTGTAGACTTCTTGCATTAGGTAGAGGTCATCGATGCAAGCGAGAAAGCAATTTGACCGGTCAGATTCGGCCGTGTGCTCTTCTCATAGGATGTGTTAAAACTTATCTCATTCCTGTATGGATTTTAAAGGCCCCATTAGATGCCCATTAATTTAGACTTGATTCTCTGCTTCTCTATACAATAACCTTATCCAACATACATATTTCTCTGAGAAACCTGTTTTTCCTAGCACCTCAGATATATAATCATGATCCATTCTGTCATATGCTTTTTCTAGGTCTAGGTTTGCTGTAAATGTTTGTGTTCGCCTCTTTGATGTGGGACAGTGCATCTCTGATCATCCTGATAGCTTTGGAGAACCTTCTACCTCAGGGGTGGGCAATTATTTTGGGTGGAGGGCTACTTACCGAGTTTTGGCAAGCTGTCGAGGGCCACGTGGGTAGCTCCACCTCTTGACAGGGGCCTTGCCCCCTGGTCGCCATCTTGGGATAGGAAGTTCCACCCCCTAACCCCTGACCTTTTCCACCAAAAGTCTCTTCCCTTGCCCCCGGAAGTACTCCTTTCAGCAATGGGTTTTGCCATCTCAGAACCAGAAAAATACCAAATTATATTCTAAAAAGCGAACATCTAAAACATTCATTAATTTGATTTCAAAAAATATTTTGTCCTGTTTTACATGCATTTCTGTAGTGTACATAGAGGTGATTGTATATAATAGTTTAGAATGAAGTCTTACTCTTGTATATTGTGTGTGCAGGGGGAGAGTATAGGTTTGTGGCAAGGCTGTGGGTGGGTGGATGTGGGTGCATCTGTGGGGGTGGGTAGGTGTGGGGGCTGTGGGAGCATGTGGCTGTATGTGTGGATATGTGGGGTATGGGTGGGTTGGGTATGGAGGATGCTGGGGTGTGTGAGATGGTGTGGGGGTCTGCATGTATGGTAGCGTGAGGGGGTGTGTGGGTGTACGTGTATGGTGGGGGGTGTGTGGGACTCACCCTATGAAAACACACGCACGCACACGCACATGCACCAGGGAACCAGCAAGGCCCTGTGCTCCCGGGCGGGCAATGCAGCTGGGAGCAACATGGTGCTATAGCAGTGTGGGGGCAGGAAGGCAGGGAAATTGTTGGGGGTAGGGCGAGGCTGGGCTCCTGCTGCCGTCTCCCCCTGGGTCCTACTGCCCCTGTCTCCTGTCATCTTTGACAGACAGCAAGGAGCAGATAAATGTTTTTTAAATTTTTCAGGGGTCCTGAGGGCTGGATAGAATGGCCTGGCAGGCTGTATTTTGCCCACCCCTGTTCTACCTGGTACTGCACATATTTGGTGTTCATGTATTATCTTCTAGAGATTTTTCTCATCCCTAAACCAGCATCTTGGCCATTAGCTTATAGTTCATATTAAGGAGTGTAATCGGTTTCCAGTTTTTCAGAAGTTCCTTCTCTCGTTTCTTGAAGAGGAAGATTACAACATTTCTTATAAAATCTTTCCCTGCCTCTCCTGTTTCCATTATTTCCTCGAACACTTCCACTTTATCCCTTCCCTACCCACATCCAAAATTTCTCGTAAAATTCCATAAGCAGTCCATCCATTCCTGATTTCCCTCTTTTAAAGGTTTTTAAGCACTTCTCCACTTCCTTTATCTTTTTTTTCCATCTTCTTTGCTTCCTCCTCCTCTACTTTCTCTTCAAGCTCTTCCAATAAATACTTCTTCTTCCTCTTTCCTTTTTCTGGTATAGCTCTTCATAAAATCTTCTTGTCACCTCCAACACCTCCTCCTGCTTTTCCACCCAGGCACTACCTTCTTCCTGCACTGCTTTAAGCTCTACTTTTGCCACCTCACTCTGCCTGAAAGGTATTGGGACCACTCTTGGTTTTCCACCACCCGGCGTGCTTTTGCTAAGAATATTTTCTCTCTCATATTGCTTTTAAACCAGGTTCTTAACTCTTGCCTTGTTTCTTCTAGCTCTTCTCATACCTGTCTTCCTCCTGCAGCTTTCTTTAGCAGCACCTACATCTTTCTTTGCAGTTCTCTTAGCACTTTGATGCTTTTCCCCAAACATCTTTGGCCTTCATTCCTGAAGAATTCTCCCGTCCTCTTCTGCATCATCCACCATTCTCTGGTATTCCTGAAATATTTCTTCAGTGTTCATCACCCCTCAATGTCTCATATACACTTGATGTATTTCTTCCTTCTAACAGCCACACATTTAACTTCCACAGTCCCTTCACGCTCATGGGGCTCTTACCAAGACTCATTTCCCTCTTCAGAATCCAGTAATCACTAAAAGCCACAAGTATGGTTTCTTTCTTCCTTATCCCTGTTTCTTTTGATACAAGCACAAAGTCAATTCTTGATTCTTTCCACTGGGGTCCAGTGGCAACATGTAGGGAGTGCACGTGCACCCCCTGAGAGCTCTGGTGCACACCCTGATAGGCTGTGCTCCCCACTTAGGCGATGGGCATGGGGGGCAGGTGGGAGTCGCAGTGCACCCCCTGTGAGCGCTGACTGGGGAGTGGGAGCGCCAGATGTAGTGCTGTGGCTGCTTCCAGGAGCGCTGCAGCTGCTTTCTGGTCAGCGAGACTGGCTGCAGGGGGACCCCTCCCGGTCGCTGACTGGTCAGGGGGGACACACGTGTCCCCCCTGACTAAGGTGGCACCAGTCACCCATGACTATGGTCTTTTCTAGTGAAAACTTTATCCCGTACCCACACATCTCTTAGTGATTCGTCTTTTATTACATTTGTTAACAGTCTAGATGAGTTGTCTAAAGCTCCATTTCCTTCTTTCCCTGTTTTGTCACCCACTGCAACCATACAGTTGAAATCTCTCACTATTATGTGCAGTCTCCCACCAGTCAAGTAAAGCACTAGTCTTCTAAGCAGCACATTCCTTCTCTCCCTCTCTGGTGGTACATATACATTGAAAATTTCTAATACTGTTCCCAGACTGATAGTATAATTCATTGCAATCTGCCACTGATGGCTTCTCTACCCACTTTGCCCTCAGCTCCTTACAAATAGTGCATTTTAGGGACTCTTGGTACTCTGCTGCTCTATGTCCCACCCCTCCTCATCTGTAGTACACTATGAGGAGACAATGTGCAGACAGGTGCCCCACCTTTCCGCATTTGCTGCACTGTTTTTGGTTGCCCATGGTACATTATAAAGCCCCGGTGTGCCCCAATCTGGATCACTGATGGGAGATGCAGCACACCATCTGGTCCCCATTCGTCTGCTTGTAACATTATTCGTGCTCTCCAAGACCCTGTCCAGATACATGTTTGTTCTTTTCTATACCAACATTACCCTTTGGGCATACTTTTCCATTCATCTTTCTATGTCTTCTGCCTCTAGTAAATCCACGTACGTTCAAACTATAAATCAGTCTCTCTTGACTTTTCCCCTGCTATGAACTTTATCCCTCTTAATTCCTCCCTCCCATGTTTCTCTGCACATTCCCTCCAAAAGTTTTCATACCCTTCTCCATCCTAGTAAGTCAATTCCCAAGTCTTTTGGTTAGAGAAAGCAATGAGGCCAGTGAGATGTTCTGCCTGCGCCTCCAAAATCTCAAACAGGACCTTTTCCAAGAAATCGTATCTTTTCATCATCGATCCCTTCTGCCTCCTGTCACCAGTTAAGGTTGCCTTTATCTGCAGCCTCTGCTCCTCTCTAGCTGCTCTCAGTGTCTCTTCCATGTTTTTCTGCTGTGCCGTTCCTGGTCGGCCAGCCTGTCACCCTCTGCTTCTTGCCCAGCGTACCTTCTCCTACTGCTCTTGCCGTATCCCACTCTCCTCTGCTTCTGTCTTCCTTCTGGCATCGTCACTCTTATCGTTGCTGCCTCCACCGTTGCTCTTGTTGCTACCTTCTTTCTTTCCTTCTGCTGCACCTTTGCCCACTATCCATCTGTCTCCAGATTTCTATTTCTGCTCTTCAAATCTTTTTCCATCTCATGTTTACTTGCCACCACTGCCATTGTTTTGAGCTTTGGGTCTCCCTTCTCTGCTCCTTACACTCTGATGCCCTGTCGATCCCGTTCTCTGCCTTCAAGGCATAGATCAGGCTTTGAATGCTGATGGGAACCTACCACAAGGACAGGTTAGTACAGCCCATCTAAATAAGATAAATGGGAGTACCCATTGCACTCAATCCTCCCAGCACCAACTCTCTTTCAAGTCATGGTAAGCCACTACACTGCAAACATTTCCACTTCCCCTTCATTCCCACAGCTGAGCTGTGCCTTTCTTTCCTATTTCCAATAATTCCTGTTTCTTCACCAGCTTTGATATGTCTGGCAAACATCACCAAATGGGGCCCCAAACAGTTCACCCAGAATCCCTGTCACTCCTGTCTCATCTTGTCACATATGTTTAGTGTGACTCATCTTCCCTACTCCCTCCCCCCATGAGGTGGAGCTGGATCAGGTTGTCCAGTGCCCTACTTGCATATAATTTTTTGGAGGTTCCCAGGACTCATGACATGAACGCTTGGGTCCAGTCATGAGTGGGGGGATAATTAGCACATAAATCCTTTGGGGGAGATATCTGGAGTATACATAAATACTGAATAGATGATGATCCATAGTTTGCTTCTCCTGACAAAAACATTGGTCTGCTGCACAGAGGCTCCATGATTTCATGAGAAAGTTGCATCTTCCAAGATCCATTCTCAATCTGTTCAGGCTCTGCCATCTGTAGTTGGAGCCAGGTGCTAACTCCTCACTGGCTCCATTCACCAGCTTTGTTACCTCACTTTTCCATTCTTTTTGCCAGAGGGTAGTTCTGGCTGATTCTGGTGATGTGGTCAATGGCATGGTAGAGGACAAAAAGCAGGTGGTAGAGGACAAAAAGCTATTTCTCGATGAGAGACGAAGGTGCACTGGTTGATGTCCATATAGCGGGTGGCAGTTGTGGGACCTACTGGTCAATGTCACCTTCTGCTTTCCTCCTGATGTAAGGGGGCACTACACCAGTTAGAGCGTATAGGCAGGGAACAGGGGTTTTAGGCAGTCTGTTATAATTCTACATGCATCATTTAGGGCAGTGTAAATATGTTTACTGTGACTTGACATTCTCCAGGTGGTGCAGGCATATTCAACCACAAAGATGAATGTGCTCCCAACTTAGAATTTGTGAACTTATGCAGAACGTTGTTTTGTGAGTTGAGCTTGGCTTTGGTATTGAATATGTGCTTTTTTGTAATCATGGCTCAAAATGCTGTTGACTCTGCTCAGGCCCAGCCCAATGAATTATATGGTAAATCATAGGCCTTTTGGCTTTGGATTAATATCAAGCATAGTTTGCCACTATATGTAAGCAGGTATAAAAGTGCTGCTTAAAAGTGTGTTTATGGAGTACCTGTGCTAAAACTCAAAGCAGTTTCCAAAAAAGGTAAAATGAATCAATTAAGGATTAACTTAATCTAGGGTACTATGTGCAAATTACTACACATATGTTTATTTCAAGGCCAGTGTTTTCAAATTTACCCCTCACTTCTGTGTGTTCAGGGAGAGCTGGGTCTAACAGTAAGGTGGGGGGGAGGAGCTACGGGGGGGTAGAATATAGAGTGCAGCAGGGAGCAAGGGGGCAACCTGACTCCCTTAGATTTACTTTCTCTGCTATAGCAGTGGGAGGGGGAAAAATTGAAGGCAAACCTCCAATAATTAGATTCTATACCTGAAAAATTATAGTAAATTTATAAATATTTTATATGTAGAATCTCATGGGGGGGGGGGCGGGAATTTATATTCAAGTAAATATGGTAGTTTCCTGCCACAAAGTGCTTTCTGAGTCACCAGTATGAGACAGATCTATGTATTCCAGGACATAGCCAAAGGAACGTCTAAAATTTAACTGTCAAAACACATACACCTATTTGGCAGAAATCACCCTCCTTTTTAAATTTTCCACAGTTAAGTTTCATTCTTCTCAACCCTCATGTACAGCAGGAAAATAATGCTTTCTAAGTTTGGAACCACTTATTGTCTATGAAAAGAAATATGGCTAAATGAAGCAACTGAAGGAGGCTGATCATTTTAATTAAATCAGTTCCCGACAGAGCTAAAATTCAGTCAATATATGTCCTATCTCAGCATAATTTTGTATTTTCTCCTCAGTATTTTGGGATCAATTTTTTTTAAACATGAGCAATGACCCTAATCTCAGCTTCTTTATTTTCTCCTGCATCCAGGTCCAGGTAAGTGCCCCTGCAAAATGTTTTGAGATTTATAAATGTTTATTTATGGGCTTAATTTCTTACTGCTGTTTGTATAGCCTGAAACTACAGTAATTTGTAAATTATTTCATCATTTCAATACTATTACATGGGTGACTGGTGCCATCTTAGTCTGGGGGGCATGTGCCCCCCCTTCAACCAGTCCTGCCACCGATCTCACCGCCCTGTGGCCAATCGCTGCTGCCACTTCCAGGAGTGGCTGTGGCCGCTTCTGGGAGCAGCTGCAGTGATAGGCTGGCGCTTGCAGGGTGGGCACTGGCGCTCCCGCCTGCCCCTCCCGCCCACTGCCTAAGTGGTGAGTGCCCCCATGCACCCCCTACACATCACCACTGACATTTGACTAATAAAAATGGTATTTTCATCATCAGAGACCTTTTATATAGGTCTATGTTAAAAAAAGAAAAAATCAAAACATGAAAAGAGCATTTGCCATATCACTCTGTGGAGTGTGAGATGGCACAGTTTCTCTGCACCAAAGATGGGAAATAACCAATTGAACTGTGAAGTATGTGTTATGTATTGTTGACTTATTATTTATTTTTATTGTAGTGGTGCCCACAGACCCCAAAAAGGAGCCAATCGTTTACTATATTAGGGGCCTTGGTTTCATTTCAGACTTTTTCCCCTGAAGATGCACATGGTTAATAAAATAAGCAAACAGATGAACAGTAAAACCTTGCAAGTGTCTTACACTGACCCATTCTGAAATGTGCTCGTTTACCACTGTAATGGCAGTTGGGAAGTCACTCAGGGTGAAGATCATCCATATAAACTCATCTTTAAGATAACAAATAACAAAGACTTGCAACAGGTACTCCCATTCAGTGAAATCAAATGCGTTTTTGACTACCTACAAAGGTCTCTGACAATTGTATTTAGAGACCCTGCTCAATCAGGCTTCTTAGCAATTAGCACTAAATTAGGATGGCATCTTATTGCAGGGTAAAGAAGGACAGTGATTTTAATTAACTCTATCATGTGATCTGCCTGATATCTTTTCACAAATAATTGTTTTAAATTCATTATGAGGTGCACTGATGTGACAGCAAAAAGGTGGCCTATATACAAACATTATGAATATTATAAGCATATGTATACATATGGACAAATGCAAAGCACACAGGTACTGTGCTTTGGACACACAAAGTGCATCTACAGAAGACATTTACTGAGAAGCTACGTAATTAGCTCCACAGTAAAACATCATTGTCTATACATGTGGTGCTATTAGGACAGAGTAAACAAATTACCTCCGCTGCAGGAAACTACTTGTATTTACTCTTGTGGCAAAGTTCTTTACTGCAAAGCAATGCACATGTAGAATCTGACAGGGCTGGCTGGGACACAAGGGTGCTTCACTGCAGGGGCTGCCTGCTGCCTAGCCCCACACGTTGAAGCACCCTCATGCCCCAGCCAGGCCTTCTGAAGCATGTTGAGCCGGATTGGAGCAGCCCCGGGTTAGCATGCTGACTCCCCAGGGCCCACCCACTGCTCTGACCTGGCTCAATCTGCTGCGGTCCTGGGCGCACGTGTAAACACGGTCCCCAGGAGAAATAAAACTCTGGCGTGATATGCGCTGGAGTTTATTCCTTTGCCTTAATTGCACATGTAGATGTGCCCACAATGTCCACATCTACTGTTATAATAGTATATGGCTGATGTTGACTTAAAAGATCTTTAAATATTACAACATGACTCCAAATGGTATTTTTACTGTGATACTGTGTTAACAGCCTCAGCTGCACTATGCCACCACATAAATCCAAACCTTGATTCTCCAGTCATTTGTGCTGGCTTTACCCCAACGTAATTCCACTGACCTCAGAATTACACCAACACAACAGTGGCATAACAGATTGGAGAGTCAAGCTCTAACTATTGTAGGAGCATTTTCAACTTACTGGGTTATTTGCTTGGTTATAACTCTCTACATTATCTGTTGTAGCAGTGTGTATGTTTGGCACCCTAAATAAAAACTATTTATGGTGCAATTTCTAATTACTCTTTAAAAATGCTTTTTTCCTTTAATCATCATTCTTGCTTATTTCAACAAGAGAAATAAAACAATACAGAGGGAACAATTTATGGTCTAATATTTTACTGAATTACATATTTTTCCTTCCCTTTAACCTCTAATATTCTTGGACTAGAATGCTCTTCCTAATATTTATGAATTTGTTTATACAGGTGAATAATTCAACTACTAAAAAAAAAAAAAAAAAAAAAAAAAAAAAATTTTCTGCTCCCCACTGCCTCTCTCATGGCTGCTAATAGAAGTCCAGCTGAGAAAGAACAGATCACAAAGTTCAGTGCTAGCAGGAGTAGCTTAGACTGCAGAGAAAGGCTAAACATGTGGCTGTTCACTGAATATATTTTCACTTCAGACTTGGCCCCGCTACACAATATGCTTAATACTTATTATGAAAACACTGTTGTACGCCATAGAACAAAATCAATCAAAATAAGCAGAATATGCATCTTGTTGGTACATCATTACACGTTATTTTTTATTACGTAAAAATGTCAAGATTATCTTCAATTTTGAGCTAAATAACCTTTTGACCCAAATAACCTTTTTCTCATATCAAAATGGAAATCTATTAAAAATAACCTATCCTTTACAAACTATAGAAATCTGTGTAGCAAATGCAAATCTGCCTCTTTCAACTCTCAATCTTCACAATTTCTCAAAATGGTGGGTATATCGAAGTGTTCTTCAGCAAGACTGTAACCTAATCTACTATTTATAAATCAACCTAAATTAACATATTCCTTCTTCCTCCCTCCCACCCCATGATATGTTTATAATTAAAAATTCAAGCTTGTCATACGTTATAACTTTGTTTTGGATTAAAATTGTGAACATTTCAGGTTATACTCAAGACAGCCATTCCTTACTTTCCTAACTGACTTCAGTGCTCAACCAGACACTACTCAGAGTTCAAAGTGCTCTGTATCATTTTTCACTATCTCTATTGCTTCTGACAGACATTACATTGACCTGGAGGAATGGTTCTGCATATTATTCAGTAAACCGTTTGAGGTAGCTGGGTCACCAACTCATAATAAGCACTGCTTAGATGCAGCACTTTTCTCTCTAAAATGGTCCCAATTTTTTTTTCCAATATATCACTTATACAACACCTTTTAGTTACAACCTGGGATGAGAAAATTACAGAAATCAGGGTAAATTGTAATTAAAAGATGAACACCTGCATGCTTGAAAGTTTTCAAAGTATCATTGGGCCAGATCTTGTCATATTTTACATACCAAACAAGTGTGGGTCTGATCAGTCCTTAGCTATATTCTAGGTTTTTTTCCACTACCACTATAATGGCAAAAACCACTAGTAATGTTTCTATACAGTGAATGATTTTATACCTCGATGCCTTGCCTTGGTGGTCTAGTGTTATTGCTAGATAATGTTATAAAGGAAATCTTAGTATATTTCCTATTCATTATTTCTCATTTTCTCACACTTCAATGACTAACAGGACTAAAAACACCAGTTGGTAATTGAACAGGCATGGCCGTTCTTCTGACAGTTCTTATAAGCTAAACAAAGGTATCCCTCCTTTGTACTACAGTTTGCCAATGAGGAAAAAATCAAGACTTACACAGCTTGCAAAACCTGTCAAGCCTTCTCTCTGCAGTTGCACTTTTTTACCACACTTCACATTTTTTGTGTGTTTAAGTCAGTGAGGCTGCACAAAAATTAAAGGTTTCCAAAGTTGAGGTTGCCATACTAATCTAAGTGGTACCTCATCATTGCAGAAGCCAAGCACCTTTGTGTGGAGGTATTACAAGCGAATACTTTATTACATTAGCAAACAGTGGGAGCATCTACACTTGCAATTAATGTAAAGCACTAAATTCTGGTGCATACTGTGCTGGAGTTTATTGCTTCCAGGCACCCTGTTTATATTTGTGTCCAGAACTGCAGCACATTGAGTTGGGTTGGAGTAGCCCCAGCTCCCAAAGGGCCCAGGTCAGCCTGAAAGCCCGGGGCTGCTCTGACCCAGCTTGATGTGGAGGGGCTTGCTGGGTCACAAGTGTGCTCCAGTGTGGGGCTAGCCAGCAGGCAGCTCACACATTGAGGCACCCTTGTGCCCCAGTCAATCTTGTCAGTGTCTACAGATATACTGCTGTGCAGTAAGTAACACTGCTGCAGGACAGTACTTGTATTTACACATACTAACTTACAGCAGCATTTATTAGTTTAGTACGACCCAACAGGGTTACACATGTACACGTGGAGACTTTACTGTGGAGCTAATTAGGCAGCTCTGCAGTAAACATCTTGTGTAGATGCATCTGCTGATGTGCAATAAGAGATACGGCCCAGAAAAGAGATCACAAAGTTCATGTTAGTGTAGTGTGCAGTGCAGGGGTAATAAAAATAATAAAATAAACACACAGCCAAATCAGCAGGGATCATGGTTTTCCTTGATTAAAAAATAATAATAAAAAAATAAAAATAAAAATTGCAAATTCTGTGATAAACCCCCCAAAATCTGTTATTAAAATGAAAGCCCCTCACCTCTCCCCCCCCCCATCAGACCCTCTGGCCCTACTGATTAGCTCCCCATGACATTATGTTTAATTTTATTGTGTGACAGTTAGTTCAGGTGCTGAATACTATACTTCTGTAACAGCTTTGTAGGGAGTGTTGCTGACTGTGCCTGAAGAGAAAAAGTAAGGCTCTGAGGGAGCTGGAGAAGAAAGGGTCCTTTCCCAGGGAGGAGACAAAGAGGGAGATAAAAGAATAGTCCCAGGGAGGACAGAATGGAGTCCAAAGAAGGACCAAGGAGACTGCTGTGGCACAATAAAGACTGTTTGATGCTGAGCAGTCTGCAGTGCTGTTTGAGACACCAGGACTTTGACCCCCTCTTTGAAGAAGAAAACACCCCCCTTTTTGGGAGCTGGCCAAAAAGAAGGAGTTCTCTGAGGCAGGGGTTTTACAGATCACTGGAGAAGTCAGGGACAAATTGAAGCCAGGTCTCAAGCCAGTAGCTTTCCTTGAGAAGCCATGCCAGGGCTGGCTTCAATGGGTCCTCCAGGAGACGGAGACCAAATAAGGCTGTTTCTTGGGGAGTTCCAAGGCAGAGCTTCCCCTTAAAAGTGGCTTGATTTGTGACAGACAGTCTCAGAACTTCAGTAACTTAATGGTTATTAAGTCTTTTGTAATGACTTTCCTATTGTAGAGAGAAAGATTTCTGATGGCAATATGTTTTACTGGACCAACTACGCATTTAGGATAAGGTTAGACAAGCTTTCCAGTGCAGTCTTCCTCAAATTATTGCTACTGTAATAATTCGTAATATCTTTCCTCTTCAAAAGAAGAAGTTAGAAAGGGAGAAAATGGAAAAGGAATTTTGTTGAAAACAATTCAGGAAAGGAGAGGGAAAGGGACATGCAGAAAGTGATATCCATTTAAAGCACTGGTATCTTACAAAGTTTTGTATTTTGCATGTCTGTGTCACAAACTGTACTGCTAGAGGGTTGAAGAATGCAGAACAATACATCTAGGTCAAAACATTTAGGCAGACACTTAAAGATTATAAGTAGTCCCTTTGAAATCACTGGCAAAATTCCCAGTGAGTTCAATATGGCCAGAGTGCCACAGAATTGGAAGCAATCAAATTGATTTCAATGGGACTAGTCACAGACTTAAGGAGTTGAGTACAGGGGCCACCCTTTTGTATATCTTGAAAAAACCTACTGTGTTGAATATATAAGAGGAAACAACCTTCAAAGGCTGAAATGGGAATCTTGGCTTTGAACATGCTGATTTTTTTGTAATTAAAATCTCATTTTCAATATTGAATTAATGTTTATTTACATCACCATCATTGCCTGGGTAAGGTTTCTCTGTCAGGGCACTCAGTAATAGCCCCAAACACATTTTTTAAAGCTAATTTATCTCCCAGAGGTACATTTCATGTAAAATTGGTCTATCACTGGGGTAACCATATGTTCCGATTTGGTCAGGCCAGTCTGGGATTTTGTAGGCTGGTTCCAACCAGTTAGTGAAAATTAAAACAAGAGTCCCGAAATCACAGGGGCATGGGGCACAGTCTGACAAGAAGGCCAAGTGGCACAGTGTGGGCAGGCAGGCTGAACTACTAAGATCTTTTATCTTACTAGTTGACAGACTATTTTGAAGAACTACAATTGGCCATTTGAAAGAGAATACCGATAAATCCCTATTTAATTCAATAAATTAATTCTCTTTGTGATCTAAACTATAACCTATTAATGCCCCTGACACTAGTATGCTTTCCTGCATTTAATGCTATGTCAAACTGATAAACACATTCCAGAGATTAATTTATTTTCTCTTGGTGCACAATGAAAATGTTGCAATAAAACTTAAATTAGTAACTTTCAATTGCTGTTTGGTAAGAACAGGGTTTTGCAATATTGTTTAAAAAGTCAAACAGAACATTTCAGCAATTTTTAAATTGAAATTGATGTTTTCCAAAATCCTGGGTATAACTGTGGGACAAAGCTATGAATAAGAACTTTAACATGGTTGTTCAATAACAATTAAAATTCTACCATGTTTTAATCTATGATTTCAAAACAGCTATGAACAAGCACTCATCTTGCCAAATAGCATTAATCAGACATCATCATGGAGACCAGTTTTCAGCAGCAGCTAGGATTTTAGTTAAGCAGGAAAGGGACAGAGAGTCAACTGAAGATTAAGGTCTGTCCCTGATCTCTGCAGCAATAACTCTGGGGGAAAATTCTTCACAATCCTTTTCAAAAAACGAGATGTGTATTATATTTGGGGGTGTGTTGTATGCAAGAAAGTGTAATAGTTACCAACATTAGTAACACTTCAGATGATTAACTGGAAGACTGACAAGGGAGAAGAAATTCACTATCCTTTTAGTTTATTTTCTGTATGTGCATTTCACAGCAGTTTGTCTAAAGACAAGCCAAAGTTGCCCTTGTACAAGCAGTTTCCCCAACTCTAGTGTTCTCACACAAAAAAGGACAAAAATATATATTTTTTGGTTTAAATTGTGTAATGGGAGGGGGGAGTGTGAAATAATTTTTCAAATATTTTAAAAATAAATTGTAAAAATCACAAGTATTAATAGTTCCTCAGGGACATGTATACTTCCTGAAATTCCTTTTAACTCTTGCATATAAATCAACCACATTTCAAATTGATGGTGGCCCCCCCAATGACATTCAAATTACCTTCTCCATAATACTGCTCGTATCCCATATAGCAATTGTATGGAATGCACAGTGTTAACGCTGGATGTGTAGTTAATGGACAGTACATAGCTTTGGTATGATATGATACTCACCTCACAAGTGCAGGTAACCCTTCTAGGATGGGGAGCTTCCTGTTGCAATTGATACACTGAGAGAAAGCAGAAGTTAAATGCAGTTTAGTTTTCTATTTAATTCAGAACGATATTAAATCAGGCATTTTTAACTTAGAGTTAACTTCTTTTATTAAAAAAAACCAAAACCAAAACAGAACAGCCAAACTTGTAGCAAGAGTTTGTGCAGGGGGATATATGCTATGATACTTCAACTCATTAATAACAGGTCAGAAAAGATTCAGTAGCCAGCCAAACAAGGATCACCAGTCACTATTGGAATTCATTCCACTTATCCATTACTAGGTAATAACTGGGCAAGTGGGGAAGTGCTTGAGGAGAAAATAACAGAAGTTAAGATCAATATAAATTTCATTTTACAATAAATTAAAAGCATGTTGGTTTCAGAGCACTTCTCTCAGCAAGAGGATTCATAGTCCAACCCTGCAAGGTGTTTGCCATCTCCCACATAGGTCCATTTGTTCCCAGGGGACAAAGATGCTCAGCACTGTGCAAGGAAGCATTCAAGACTTTGCAGAATCAGACCCTCTCTTTTCATGATTGTTCACTAGTTTTTCTGAGCTAATAACAAAATGACATCTGCATATGTGAACTTTAATTAGAATTTAAGAGGGTCCACACTGGGTCCACATTGACCTATCTTAAAACAGTTATAAATGGTTGGGTTTTTTTAAACCAAAATATATATTTTTATTGTTTTCTTTGAACTGAATCTTAACAATGCTAGAACATTTTTAACTAAATTGTAAATTTAAAGGTATCAATATGCTGACATACTAATGTACTATAAAGAACACACATTTAACTTCTACTCAAGTAGTTTGATTTGGCAAATCACCTTCAAACTAAGTCTGTCAACACTTGTTTTATCTGTAGAGTACTCTGCACCTGACAACAGAGAAATTTAGAGAAATAATCTCTTTAAATTACTTTAACTTTCAATCATTAATATGTGCAAATGACTCTGAAACATGTGCTGTCATTTCATTTAGTTAACAAGACCATACATTAGTTGATCCAATGAGCTGTTTTCCCCCCACACCATGCTTGTCATTCACCCTCAGCATTTTTTTTTGTAACCATAAACTGCATTAAATGACTGAAATCTATGAAGACCAGAATGGAAAAAATAGCAAAGTGATGAATGATAAGGTACTCAATTAGAGCAATCTGGAAGAATTCATATCCATTGTTCTGAATAAAAAAACCCCACTTTTCCTTTACGGTACTCAAATCAAACTTTAGCACTTTTTTGCAAGTGATGAAAAACAGTAAAGTGGTACAGAATTCGCACACTTTAAAGCACAGCACGAACAGCTATTTGCACTGGTGTGGAACTTCCCTAGTTTCTCCAACACAAAAGGCACAATTACCATGTCCAAATCTAGGAACAATGGAGAATTCTCAAATTTTATATGAAAAGAGAAAATTTTAGATACAAAAATACAAGCGGTATCAGAATCTACATGCTTTGTTGTAGAGCTTCATTAAAGGCTTAATCTAATAATTTTTTTACGTATATCAACGAATGCTGGAAAGATGTTCTGAAGAGGACATCCTCCTCAAACACTGTGCTCCTTTTGTTCTTTGCCAGCCAGGAGTCTGGTTTGTTAAATTACAAAAAAATGGTTCCTTCCTGTGACAGTGCACCTTGGGGCGCCTGCACTTGAAGGGCAGAGTCAGGCAGCTGCCCAATGCCTGAAGGCAGCAGCCATTTTGAGAACCAGGTATATAAAGGCTGCAGTTTGCTGCTGCCAGCCCATACAGAAACACTGCTGCAGCAGAAACATGTGGAGGTAAGGGCAAGAGCATATGGGGATGGCTAGGAGGTTCTTGGTTCTGCACATGACCTAAAACTGCACCCTGCCAGTAGTGCAGGAGTCCCCAGAAAAAGTCATGCCAGTTACCGGCCCGGTAAAAGGCGGGTTGGGGTGCCTTAACTCCTAGCCCCCGCAATTTGGTGGGTACGAGGGCCAGGAACGGCTACGGCCACCTCAGGGGTGGAAGACCCCAGGAGAGGAGTGGGGCCAGGCACAGCTGCAGCCACCTGAGCCCACAGGGGAGGAAGACCCCAGAGGCCCCTGGTTGGGGATAGTTGCATGGCCCTGGAGAAGGGGGGCCCATTGTGTAGTCTGAGAGAGGGCAGTTGGGAAGGTCCAGAGAGGGCAGGGATGTAGGTGGCCCTGCATGAAGGGGGCTGGGTAGGGCTGACTGGGAGCAAGCCTGAAGGGCAGCACAAGGGCCAGCCCTGGGAGTAGTTGATTGTGGGGATGATGAGAAGACCCCAGGGTGGAGTGTGGTGTAGAGGCCCTAGTGTGGGCATAGTCCCATGTGTGGGGAAGAGGCCAAGGCATGTTTGTGGATGCCTGAAGCTGTAGTTTGGGCCAGAGGCTGAGTGGTGGGGAGGGGAGGGGAGAGGGGGAGGCTCAACCAAAGAGAGTCAGGGGTGAGTCCAGACCCTGGTAAGTCCTCCACCACAAGGAGGCCAATTGTGGGTCGAAAGAAAGACCTAAAGGGACAGCGCAATACCTGCTGCTCCAGGGAGGAAGTGAGGATCCCTGTGAGACCCAGGAGCACGAGTTGTGGTGTGAGGGAACATCGTGTGTGTGTGTGTGTGTGTGTGTGTGTGTGTGTGTGTGTGTGTGTGTGTGTGTGTGTGTGTGTGTGTGTGTGTGTGTGTGTGTGTGTGTGTGTGTGTGTGTCATCTGCGAGGTTTGGGATGCAGTACAGGGGTGGTTGGGGCTGCATACATAGGCCCAGGAGAACACGGCCGCCAAAGGGCAGCCTCCCGCCTCATTAAGACACCAATTATTAAACAACAAGGCATGGCAAGATAGAGAGGTGGGTGGTTAGCCCAGAAACAGGTGGGCAGGCCAACTTCTGACTGGCCCTGGGAAGGCCCCCTGTTGCACCTACCCTGTTCCTCTAATTTCTGCATGAAGAACAAAGCTGTTTGGCTACAGTTTCTTTCCTGAAATCATTGGCAGAGAAGTTAAACATTACATTCCTCTTCATCCACCAAGACAGACTGAAGCACAAACAAAGTCTGCAGTTGTGTGTACTTAATTTTCATCATGGAGGAATGAAAAATATATTTTATGTAACTACAAATGGTGTGTGCGCCTTCACCTCTTGGCATGCTGTAAAGTAAGCTTTGCTGATTATAAAGGTTGAACATCTCTGTAACAGAATATGGCACAAAAGAAAATGAACAAAAAAGCAGCATTCATTGAGTTCACAGAAGATACAATACTGTGATTCATTATTCATACTTACAACTAAAAGCAAAACAGCCTATTTGGTAATGAATGCTACATGAACTGCAGTTATGAGTAATAATGTTTAATATTAAAGATAGAGTGTATACCAATTTTATCTGTTAGCTCTCATCTGCAAGGAAAAAGCTTGCTCCAGATCAGATCACTGTATTGAAAAGACTTAATATTAAAGTGACTGGTTTGGTGTATGACAAACTACTGAAGTTACAGATTATAATTCAAAAGCCACAAACAAGGTTGGCTACTGGCTTGGCATATGACAAAGCTTCACAAGTAGACTAAGGTTCCAATCATTACAATTATATGACAGCAGTTGCAGGGGCTGGAGACTGTTATACACATTCAGTTCCCTGAAATGTATCCATCTGAAGACAGCCAGGATATATCTTTGGCTTTTTATTTATTTATTTTGCTCCCCATTTATATTTTCATTTATTTCAACTATTTAAAGTAAGTATCAAAAGATTATGTTGTAACTAGAATTTTGAGGAACACACAGTATTGCCAAAACTAATGATTTTGTTATGAGTCTTGTAATTTTTAGTGCCTTACTAGAGGGGTCAGGTCTGCAGACAAGTACAATAAAATCTCTGTTATCCGGCACGAATAGGGAATGGGGGATGCCGGGTTTCTAAAAATGCTGTTCACCTGAGGCTGGCAGTTTTCAGCCAGATGTGGAGTGGGGGGGAGGGAGGGGAATTGGTGGCTGCTGCACTCAGAGCAGCTGCAGTGCAGGGTGGCGGCCGCTGCAGTGTGCAAAATTTCCACACACCCCCGACCGAAATTCCACTTAATTGAGTGTTCCGGTTACTCAAATGCCAAATAACAGGGATTTTACTGTAATTACTAACTTTTGTAAGTTTCCTATCAGCCCTCATGGTTGTACTCAAAAGGTTCAGAAAGCAAATAAAAAAAAAAATCAAAATTGTTGTTTTTAGATTTATTTTAGGGGATTTTTTTTGACAGACTCCTGATTTTTTGAAAGCTGGATTATGGAAACACTGCTGGAACCAACAACTAACTTCTGCAGGACCCATGGACACTGAAAATGCCTGCTTCATGAGAGGTGGACATTTATAAACTCATATTTAAAACCTACGTTTTGAGAACAATCCTAGTTCAGTAGAACAGAGACTAGATTATCTAAAAAAAGTATTTTCCAATCTCATTTTTATAGATCTATTACATGTTTTCAGTGAATAAGCATTCTATTTTTTATCTCTATAATATTTAGGATCTTCTCATACTTAAAAATATCTGTTAAAAACTTTGTTGAAAATGCAGATAAATAATTAAAAAAGAAGTACACATTCCAAGACATGCAGACACGCTGAAATAGCTACATTCTCTTCGATGCTGGATCCTAAGTCCTAACCTAGAGGTAAACTCTTTTCCTGCGTTGTGTTGCTTGCATAGGTCTTGACAACAGATGTTAAAAAGTTCAAAAACAGGTTTAGAAATGTAGACTTGGAGGGCTGGGCATTTTAAAAGTAACTGTACGTAAAATCTGCTGTTAAAGGAAGTCCTATTTTTTTTCCTCATTACTCCCCACCTTATAATGTCTACAGCCTTCCTCTTAATACATATAGACAAGGAAATAAAAGATACAGGTGAGGCATCTTTAGAATAGTTTTATATCTCATTTTACACTTCTCTTATTCATTCATCTGGGTCTAGCAAAGCCTATTCTAGAGCTCTGCTGAGAGAGGTGGTGCTGCTTCTTAGAGGATTTCTATTTTTCCTTGAAGGAAGAAAACCAAAACATTTTAAAATTCTCTATGAGAATTTCCATGTCCAGTTTTGGGCAACCCACTTCAAGAAACATGAGGCTGAATTAGAAAGAGTCCCTCAGAGTGCATTCAAAATGATTAGAGGTCTAAGAAATATGACTTATGAGGAAACGTTGGAAGAACTGGGATTATTTATTCAGGAGAACAGAAGACTGAGGGAAGATTTGATAATATTTTTCAAATACATGAAGCGTGGCTACAGAGAGGGTGGTGATGAACACTTCTCTCTGGCCACAGGGAGAAGACAAGGAGTAATGGTCTTAAATTGTAGGAAGGGGAATTCAGGTTGGAAGCCCAGGCTATCCAGCAGCCAAGCAGGTGAGATGGTTGGTGGGCTGCCAAAACCTCACTGGGTTCTAAGAGAACATGAGTGAAGCAGGACTAATTCTGTCAATTCTGAGATAGTATTTCACATGCATTTTTCTGATCAAGCCTAGTTTCAAGTCCTGGGACACACGTGATTAAATTACATGGGTCCTAAAATTTCCCATGTGACAACAGGTTTGTAATGGATATGGCCTGCCAGATTCTTGCATTTGGATATTCCCCCTAACGTTAATTGGGTCACTCAAGTTAGCAAATTTTCTAGAATCCAGTCTTTGAATTATGTGTGCGCACTTGGTCTCTGGCATCGAGGAGTGCAGTTATCACCAAACAATGATATATCCTGTTACGTGCTATTCATTCCACTAATGCACAGTGTTTCCTGAGCTCATATCTTGATGAAAAAATATATATTTTAATTGTTTTAAAAACACCAGACATGAAAGTTTTTCATATTAGACTTTTATCAGACTTTTTTTTTTTAAAGACTGGAATACTTACAGTAAGATTTCCATACAGGCGGTCTGTATTCATCAGTATCTGAAAGAATAATGAAATTTATCTAAATATAGGTTTAATAATGTTCTAGAAGGTAAAAACAGTATTTGCATTCTTTTATAACAAGTATAAGCTCCAATTAGCAGAAGTTATCAGATGCCAATAGTAACAATGCCTTACTGATTTGCCTCCAACAGGACACCTAAAACCCCCTCAATTTAATTATCACTTGCTTTGGCACCTGTCACTAAAATAAATTGCTTTTCTAACTTACTGTCTTTTGACTTGCTGACAATTCATCAGGAGCTGTAAAATATCACAGCTGACAAAAGAAGACCAGATTTTGGCCTCCACTGTAGCTGTGGCAGACCACTGAATCATCTGTTCCTACCATTATTCCCTAAATATGATTCCTGCTCCTATCAAGTACCAAAGTGTCTCCTGCAAGAAGCTGAGTTCATCTCCCCTGGAAATGGATGGCAGTTACTGCCACTCTGTATGTTATAGGATATGACTGTTGTGAATTTAGCCAACCATGGTTGAGATTAGATACCCAGCTTCTGCTATATCCCAGGCTCTAGTAGGCAAATACCTGCTGGCACCAATACTGTCTAATGCATCAAAACACATCCGTAAGCTTTCACCTGTCACAAAGACATGTAGAGATATGACTATATTTAAGACCTATTCTATGAACCTTGTACTGTCAGATATCTGTCCTAGAGCATCCTTTATCCATATTTTTAGAAAGTCCACTGCTAAAATTAGGTTGGACAAATCTTGGTTTAGCATTCCCTTAAAGTATGAAACTATCTCCCTGCATATGTGCCGTAGCATTATTCCATCCCTCCTCATCCACAGACATTTCAAAACATTTCTAATTCAGGAACATTTTGTTTTTGCTGTTGTCAGCTATGCCCAGTAACTCTTCCACCTTAACCCCTCCATGTCATTTTATTTAGCTTTTTACAGTATATTTTGAGACATTTTAATTATTTCATAAGATGATATTGTAATTGTTTATCTAGTGCCTTAAGTGCTTTCATATTAAATCCCTTTATAAATATAATAATTACTAACAAATGATCATAGGTGTAAAATAAATGGTTCCCCAAAATTCCATTATCAAAATCCTCAAGAGGTCACACAGATGTGCCACCAACTCCTGGTTGTCTGCCAAGAGCCTTGCAACTGGAGGGAGGTCTTCAGCTGTCCACCCTATACTATATCAGTGAAAGAAAATCAGCAGCAACAGATGCAGAAATCGTTATTCATTGCTACTTTGATTTTTTTTATATTTTAATTTAAAATCGTGTTAGGAGATTCATTCCAGAAGCACTGGAACATGATCCCTCAGTGCTGTTCTGATGTCACGTGAAAAAAGGCAAAACCTGTGTGTAAAAATAACAGTTTTATATTCCCTGCTGAATATTATTACACTATTAGCTGTTTTTTTCTTGTGCTTACTGCTGCTTTAAAAGCAATGTATGTATTGGTTTGATTTACAAATGACTTAAATAAAGGACAGTATCTATATTATTTGTAAATTATGAGCTGACTCTTATGAAAATAAATGTATCTTGACAATCTAACCTCTCTGTGATTGCACCATGGCTATATTATCATTGCAACAAAGGGCAGTATGATTATAAAACTAAGCAGCAATATTTTTGCCAAACCAAAAAACAAAACAACCCCCCCTCAAAAAACCCCACCTTGTTAAAGTCAAACAAGAACCACGGAAACTTTCATATAGCAAACATTTATAATTCAGAAACTGGAAGGAATGATTTATGTTATGCAGCTGTGCACAAGTATTTTGTTTAAAAGTCTGTCTGCATGTTTTACTGCCTTAACATCGTCAGAATGCCCTAAGGCCATTTCACATTAGGGAATAAAAAAACCAAAGGTTATTTCTATTGTAATTTTAAAAAATGTTATCTGATATAAAATACTACAGAGCAAGCACAGGGCAATGATGATAGTGAAGCAGCGTTTTAAGTGTTCTTTTGAGTCTTTGAATACTGGTACTGTTATTATTTGATATAAACTACTTTGCCACAAAAAGGAAAAAAAAAGGTCCAAACATTATGTGGAAGTATTAGCATCCATTTAAAAATACTGATCGATATGGTCCTATTTTTTTAAAAATAATTAGTATTTTTGGATGCATTAACATTGTGATGCTTTTCTTTAAGGTTTTCATTTGAGAATCCAAAAATTAAAGCTAGAATCACTAACTGCTTTGGAAATTTAGGCCAGATGCAAACATACAGAAAATAAAAGGTGCTGCAAAACTGAATCCAAATTACAGGTTCCCATTAACATAGCAGTACTTTCTAGCTATCACTATAACCTCCCCACCAAATTTTACTGCAGCTCTAGTCTGTGTAATATCTGAGCTCTACCTCAAATGGTTTCTTGACAAAGTGGTAACTTATGCATAATATTTTTCCTCTACTCTATTTTCTAGTTAAATTTATATCCAGTTCATCTGAACATTGATTTTCTAAAGGCTTCACAATACTGCAGAGGAATATGCATGTAAAAAGCTCAGCGCTATGAATGCTTACTACTGCACAAATTCAAACTGAAAACAATAGGATTCTAGTGCTATATTCACTAATAAGTTTGTGAATAAGTTCTTCAGAATTGTGAATAATAAGTTTGTGAATAATATGTTTTTCAGAATTGTGCTTATATAGCAGCTTAGATGGATTAGCCTGACAGAGTATTTAGTTACTGTACCTTTAAAAACAGAAATGTTTCAGAAATAGGTTACCAATATCCCTTCTCCCCCAAGCCGTGATCACTTTTAAAGACTAAAAATTTTGCTGTGTTCAGAAACAAGATAAAAAGGCTGGCAGGTGGGTGTGCAAAAGTACTTCTTGAAATATAATAATGGGGTTTTGGAAAATACCTATCCTAAAGCCACAATGAAATCCAATAATTTGCCAGCCTGAACCAGATCAGTAAAAAACAGATGCTTTTTCAATAGTTGACCTAACCTTTTAAGCTCCTAAAAAGACCTGTCAGATATCTATAGAGTTAAATTACATACAGCAAAAAAACTCTTACACTGATATAGCACTTTTAATCTGAGACCCAAAGCAACTCACAATACAAGAGGAAAATACTGTAGGATACTTCTGTGTTAAAAGTATGAACAGAATGAGGATGAGCTGTCCACAGTAGCTTACTGCTACACTGGTCCAAGAGCAGAATCAGACCTGCACTGAAGATGAGTGCCACATCACAGACCCAGAGAACTGCATGTGCCATGAGAGAGGAGAAGTCTCAGCTCCACCCATTAGATCAAAAGAAAGCACAATTTCCACTCAGTTCCATTGTGAACATATAGCAGTTAAAAAGTCAGCAGACTCCAGCCATTCTCAACCTTCACAGAGACAATGGAAGCCACAAACTTAACAGATCATGCCTCAAAATCCTACACTTTCCCTTCAGTGGGCAAGGGAATTTATGTCTTGGGGTCCACAAACAAAACTAAACCCTTCTTTGGCCTCCACTTTGTTTTCCTTATAAACCACACTTTTTTTCTCATTTGCAACTCCTGAAATTTCCACTATCACACCTGAACCCCATCAATACCCAACACTATCTGCAAGCTGTGCTCTCCATCCTAGGCCAAGTACAGATGTTACACTTTTACTGGTATAAGTGACTGGAAACCAGTGTATGCCCATAATAGAAGATTGGCACACAAAACTGATCTATACCCAAAACAGAAGTTCAGCACACAGACTAGTTTAAAAATGGCAAAACCCAGGCTAAGGTTTGCCTCCCCCACAAAAGAGCAAATATGTGTTTTGTTTGCTACTGATCTAAACTATGCTGCTTACAGAAAACCATGCAACTTAAATCAATTCAGCCTCAGGCTTTTTGAATGTCTGTACCTAGCCTTAGCCTCATCTTAGTTCCACTACAAACTGTCTACCCATCACTCCACCTGCTCAGCACATAAACCCCACATCGTGTTATGTCTTCTTGCACATCCCTCAGTATCTGTCTCAACTCACTCTCAAGCCCCTTAGGAGTCTGGCTGTAGTCTCCTCGTATCTTCCCCTTGCTGCAATAGGGGCATAGACCCCATTATCTGCAAGGATGAAAGAAAGGCGCATGAGAAAATAACTTTACATGTGGCTTACTTGGCTTGAGGATCATTTTGCCTTCAGAAAAGGGAATCATTTCATAAAGGGATGGATTTTAGGAAAGCAAAAACAACACGGCTCATCCTCAGAATGACAGCAACTAAGAAATGATAAACTGACACCGATAGTAAGAAAAACAAACAAGCACTGACAAAATGGAGTCCTTTTTAGAGGCAGCCATTTACAAGAATTCAGATACAGATTGCAAGAGAGTATTTTAGTTGTTTCCTAGACACATAAATAACTAATTCTGACATTCAAATATAGTATTTCCTTTGCAATTTTCCTTTTTTTCTTTTCAATGCCACCTTTCCTTTATCTCCCTTATATAAAACTAGTCTAGCTTTAACACTTGCAAACTGAACACTTAAACTATATATATCTCAAAGCTGCTATCATTGCCTCAAACTGTTTATACTGCTTATCTCTGTGTATTCCTTTTATAGAAAGAATAAAATATTCATTTATGTATTTAGCAGAAAGAAACAAAACCATCTCACACCTCCCTACTGACAGTCAGCAGGCTCTGGGGTGGAACAGCAGCTGCTTAACCATGCACAACAACAGCAGCACCACTCGAGACCTGTGCATGAGGTGCGGTGGGGTTTCCTATTGCAAATTCCGTTTGACTTTTCTTTTAATACAGGTCATCTCCAGCAGCACTGTGCTCTGTAACACAATGCTGGGGATTGCTTTAAAAGAAATAATGCTACTTATTGACTGGCCAGCATGTTTCTCCAAAACCTGTTCTTTGGCAATATTATATCTAAGGAAAGACAGGACCTCCTCATTGGCTAACCTTGCAGATATCCAGATGGGCTGAAGCAAAAATAGTTAGGAAAAGAATTAAATGAAGATAAGTTTCTTACAACTTAAAGACAAAAGTACGGTTTGACTCCTAACTTAGAAGAGATGTAAGAAACCTTAAAACATTGCCGTGTGTTATGACCGGTTCACCAGCCAGTGCACATTGCCAGTGTTTTAAATGCTGTGGGCCTCTACCTTGCTTCTGTCTGCAACAACAAATGTCAACGTTTAAGTGCTGGAGAATGAAGGAACAGGACAAAGATGATATGCCTATTTGTAAACCCATGCTATGTTTACCATGGAATTCTACGTGCATTCAGAAAGTATTAGATCTACAATCAGAACAGGGCAAAGCACAATTGTTGCCTGTTCCTGTATGTGCATTAAGACTTTTGTCAAGAATTTTGGGCAGTGGAACACCCAGGAGAACCAACAACTGGCTAAAAGAGGCAGTTCTATTCTAATGCTCTGTTGAGTCTCTTCAGGAGCAAAAACTCCCTTGAGAACAGTGCAAGTTTCCTACTGGAAGGAGAGAGAAAAGATAAATCATACATTTGAGGCATCCCAAACATTATTCTGGAAGACATGTAAAAGACAGTACATCAAACAGAATATACCCTTGCTGCATACCCTGAAATATTAAAGGGGATTTTGGCAATGTTCCTATTGGCACACTAATGATTAAATATTTAGGCCTAAGTTCCATAGGTGACAAGTAAGCATGGCTGTCCAAATACAGACACTGTAAAAAGGTCCATCTTGCAGAGGATAGACTGAGGTGGGCAAAATACGGCCTGCAGGCCAGATGCCAGCCTGCGAGGCCATTCTATCTGGCCTGTGGGGACCCTAAAAAAAATTTAGAAAATTATTCTTTGCCCTTGGTTCCTGTCAAAATAACAGGAACCAAGGGCAGTAGGACCCATGGGAAGCCCCGGCGGGCTCCCACAACAGCACGGCCCCCCTCAGGCAGAAGCCCCAGCCAGGGCTCCTGGCCTGAGACCATGCGGCTGCCCTGCGCTGGAACCGCAGGTAAAGGGGGAAGGGTGGGGGGAAGGGCAGGGAAGGAGCCTGGGGAAAAGTGGCCCAGGGAAAAGCTGAGTGCAGGGGGAGGGAGGGGGGGGAAGTGGCACCTCCCCTGCCCCATGCCTGGCGCCCTGCACTGCAGGCACTTGTAGCCCGCATGGGACTGTCCGGAGCGGGCACAGGCAGGCCCGCGCGGGGCCGACGCC
>NW_005841969.1:2129659-2141639 GCF_000455745.1 Alligator sinensis
CATGCTCAGCACCACCTCATAACCTAGCCCCACTACCAGCTTGGTCCCCGCGTAGCTCTGGGCTCGCTTGTCTGGGCTGCGGGCAGTGTTTGCCGCTACCGCTGCCTGTGGGCTGCCCAGCACGTGAGCTCTGGCCGGGCAGCAGCGGCCAACACTGCCTGGTGCGGCGCGTGGAGGGCTGCAGCTCCCCCCTCTCCCTGCTGGTGCAGCCCAGGCTGGCTCCAGAAACCCCTGACAGCCTGTGCCCCGCTTTGGGCCCCATTGGTGCTGGCCCTGGGACATGGGACCAATGTCCCAATGTCTTAGGACCAAAGACATTGGGACATTGGTCTCAAGATGGTGACCAGGGGGCGGGGCAACCCACATGGCCCTCAACAGCTTGCCAAAACTGGGTGAGTGGCCCTGCACCCAAAATAATTGCCCGGCCCTGAGGTAGACTCTTATACAAATGAGTCACTCAAATCACTAGTATTTTTTAAAAGAAATAATCTTAGGAGATCAACAAAACAGCTTTGTGAGAGAATAATGGCTAGAAGAGTGATAGAAATCACCGTGGCCAGCTTACTGTTTCTGAAACAGTTTCCTGTACTCCTTCTCAGTTTCAAGGGCCTGTCTGTTAATATCTCCAAAACGCACAAGATGTTCAAGAGATTACCTGACCTACAAAAATAAAGCCACTATTTATTCGGAGATGAGATTCTCAAACCAAGGAGACAGCCAAGTTAAACAGGAAATGTCATTCCTTCCCTGTTTTTCAAGTAAGAATGGCAACAGAGTTTCAAAGACTAAGCTCTGCTCATCAAGAAATGTTGTTAGCCAGGCAAGGATAAGCAGTCAGGAACTCTAAATATTCAAACAAAAATAATTAGGCTAATTAAAAATTTGGCCATAGGGTTGATAAGTTCATATTTTCAAGGTAGACATGAAAACAGTTGACTTCTGACTCCTATCAATGGTATGTGATCTCCTACTGATTCTGGAAGGACAAGTTTGTAGCGGAGTGATGGATGAAGGCAAAGTCTTGGTGCAAAGGTTAATAAACCTTGACCGAGTAAATAACGTGGGCGTTGGCCCATGGTTTGAAGACCTGTCTTAACCAGGAGATATCATCAGCTTTAAAGTAAGTAGTCAGCTGACCATATTTTAGCTTAGATTAGCATATGTTTGGTTAAAAAAAGTGAAAGCTATTTTTGAACTTTGAGACATCAGTTTCCCCCCCTCCCCTCCCAAGAAATACAAACCTTTTAGCATTAGGTCATTCTACCTCCATAGTTCTCTGGAGGGGCACATAAATACAGAGAGGAAAACAGTCCTCTGACTCAGTCATGATAGATCTTTGCTTTCCCAGAGTATGGAGTCGACATACAGTTTATATCACATATTTAAGACCCTTCTTTGCTATATTCCCCGTTATCAGGGGAAATTATATGGCTTTGTTAATAAAAATACTACCATTTCATACAAAATTTAAAATGTATTACAAACAAAAGCATGCTAAATTAGCATTGATATTTTAATCTGGGAAGCCAATGAAATTAACTAGAATGGTCCCTCTGCAACATTAATTTAGACTAGTGGTGGCCAACCTTTTTGGCAGACATGCCACAAGTTAAGCCCCTGCCTGCTCTGCTCCTTGCCCCTTCACGATCTGTTGCATGCTAAACAGGAGGACTTTACATGCCACTTGTGGAATGCATGCCACAGTTTGCCCACCCCTGACCAAGACCCACTGGCACATTAAGTAATTTTTATTACAGCATCATGATATCTCATTTGTAAAGAAAGACCTGTATTCTGCAGGTGTCTTGGGCAGTAAACTTTGGTTTTAATGATGTGAGTATGTAAAATATGACCGTTCAAGTTGCTCAGAAACCATAACTATTTTTTATAGGTTTTTTTCAAAAAATATCTGGTCCTTAACACTGTTTTAGGGCCATCCTTTATATGCTAATTCCTTGTTTTGAAAAATAGGCACAAAGGGAGACAATACTTTTAAAAAGTTTGTTGAAACACCATGTTTCCTTGAGTTACCAGTTCCCCTAAATGTAACAAGAGCTTCAAAGCAACATACTTCTCAAGGCCACCCATGTCCAAATAAAAACACAAATATTTATTTGAATGTCTCAGCTATCTATGAAATTGGACATACATTCATTTTAAGTCTAAATATTCAGGTGAGAGAGTAAATATGTCAGTACAACATTAAATTAAAATGGAAGGCTAATTTCTTTGGCTAAAATAAACAGCATGTTGTGCAGGAAGGGGCAGGATGCATGGTTGCCACCCGTCCATAAATTTACAGTCCTTAAAAAGGTTAAAACACAAAGTCCATAAAAAAAAGGAGCTGTCTGCCAAAAAGCTAAGAAACAGTGAGCTTGACTGAAGATCTGTAGTCAGAATGATGCTGGATAAAACTGCTGCTGGACATGCAGAGCAGAGAAGAGAAGTGCCACCATGTGTCTGAGCAGGAGTGCAGCTCAGCACCCCACAGGGAGTTCTCTATAACAGCGGTTCTCAACCTTTTGCACCTTATGTCCCACCTACGTAAGGTCAAAAAATCCTAGTCCCACTGGTCAATGAGCGAGGAGGGGGGTCCCCCAATCAAACCGTGCAAAAGTGAAACCGGAAGTCCCACCGCGGCACTTCTAGTTTCACCACCGCGACCCAAGCCCCACCTAGAGGACATGTGCCACTGGTTGAGAAACCCTGCCCTATCAGGACTCTGGAACCCACAGGAGCCTCTGTCGTCCCCTCCCACCCACCCAGGTGTGTCCTGCCTGTAATGTCTTCTGCCTTTAATGTAGGCAGAGCTGTGTGGCCCAGGGCAGTGAGAGAGAGGGCAGAACAGGGAGAGGAGTGGTGTGGACAGCACTATAGAGCTGGGAGTGGGGAAAGGTGGTAGGTAAAGGTCTTTGCCAGGACTGGGGGAGCATGGCCTGTGGGGCTGACACTGGAGGATGGGCTGGGGTGAGAGCAGCATGCTGTAGGGTGCAGTCAGGGATATCAGGGTGCCTGCAGGTGAGCAGGGGACCCCTGTGATGAGGGTAGCATGGTGTAAAACCAGTGCTCCAGTCAAGACTGTGGTGCGTAAGACCATCAAGTAAGACTGTTAGCATGGTATAAAACCATTGCTGGAGTTAAGTAAGACCATGCCAAAAGTTAGTATGAAACCCCTGAATTTGAATCTAGCTTTTGTTATTACTATCCAGTGCCTTGTAGAAATGTAATATGCACATTATGTAAAATGTATGTCAGTTAAAAAAAAAGGATTGGTTATCAGTAAAAATGTGGTAGACTCAGTTAAAAAAAAAAACCCAAGACTGTTTTGGTTGGCAACCCTGCAGGATAATTACAAAGAAAGCATCCCACACCTCTGCCTGATAAACAAAGCTCCATAGCAGACCCATGGAGGTGGCTCTGGAATCAGCAGAGGAGTAATGGGGGAAGCTTGCAGTTAAGTGACTAAAGCTGAATCCCAACAAAATTGCTCTATACATGTTCATGTCTCCAACGATTTTAGGGAGGAAATAAAATGTAGGTCACTAACTTTTTCATTTCTTTTCCCTCTAGCCTCAGTTTTAGGTAGCAACACATGGAACTGCTACAGCATCTTTTGCAAATACAGTACAGATGTGCCAAGCTTTGACGTTTAAAATTAAATCATTTCAAGTTATCTGAGCAATAAAACACAAAACAGCTGAATGGGATTTCTTCATATCTCCCACAGAAATTCACATTTGGGATGAAAATAAGAATGTAATGCAATTTGGGGGAAAGCTATAAAGCCAGTGAAAATAGCAAGGTAGAACAGAAGTGCTCTTTCAGCTGTAACACCACACTAAATTACATATAATGTATATTAGCATTTTTAAGTGAGTCAAAACTTAGTTATTTTTCTGCATTCACTTAGTTTATAACTTCACAAGTGCAGCCTCGTTATTACTCTATTGAACAAATGTAATTAGGTTTGTAAGATGCAATACTGCATTAAAATAGGCAACAGTGATTTAAATGCATGAAGGCTAGAAAGGGTGATTTTGATTTCCCAATTAATCTGTCTAAGTGGTTCCATTGCTTATGGAAGAAAAGAAGCTGCACTCAAATAAACTGAACAGAAATAAAGAGGCTTAAGGAAGCCTGTACATTGAATAAGTGAATCAGCCTTTAGGGGGAAAAAAGTACTGTGTTCACTCAAATGTAAGATGGCCTTGAATATAAGACAACCCCCAATAATTAGATTCTATATATGTAAAATGTATTAATTTGTTATAGTTTTCCAGGTATAGAACCTAGTTATTGGAGGGTTGCCTTGAATTTCTCCCCCTTTCACTGCTATAGCAGGGAAAATACAATGGAGGGGGGGAGTCAGGTGGCTCTTTTGCTTTCTGTACCCCCTCCAACTTCTTCCCCCTGCAACTCCCTGTCAGGCCCTGCTGAGGACATGGAAGTGAGGGGCAAATTTGAAAACACTGACCTTGAAATAAACACGTTAGTTGCATACAGGCAAGTTATTATGGGTACTCATAGACACAGTTCATCCAGAATTGATGCATTTTCCTTTTTCTTTTTTTTAAATTGCTGCAAGTTTTAGCACAGATGCTCCATGAACACACTTCTAGGCAGCATTTTTGTACCTACTTGTATATAATACAAACTATCCATGATATCAGTCCAAAGCCAAAAGGTGTATGATTTATCATACACTTCATTGAGCTGGGCCCCAGCAGAGCCAACAGCAGTTCAAGCCATGGTTACCCCATAGCTCAACACTACTCAGTATGTGTTTGTATACTAGATACCATTTCTCTCCCCACTGTCATGACCCAATGATTGTGTGCGCGCTTCGGCACTGCAGAATTATTTCCCGCCACATGGAGCTTTCTTTGCACGGTGCAATTCTCAGCAGCAGAGAGAAAACCCCGGTGCAAAGGAGTTCCCGCCACCCATATGTAAATTTGTTTCCCACTATTGGCTGTTTCTCAATTATTCCCACGTGGCGGCTAGCGATTGGCTTGCTAGTTGTATAAGAGGTTTGAGCAGTTTCCGCCCAAATGATAGAGGACTCCACAACCATCTCGTGGGGACTCTGAGCACGCGGCAGAGTAATAGAAACTTTGTGCGCGTCTCAGAGGAGTTAGGCGGCCTGATCAACCACCAACCTCTTCCCGTCTCGTTCGTTAAATTCTTAAGAAGTATCTACGGTTTTGTGCGCTCGTCAAGGGTATCCAGAGCTCTGTCGTATTTGTTTTTGCGGAGCCTAGGAAACTCCGTGTGTGTGTCTTCGGTGGAGCCTAGCAAACTCCACATGTGTTTGTCTGTACCTGCAACTCAAGAAGGTTTTTCCTGCCTGCACCGCAACCACCTACGGTGTAAGTAAAACAATCTTTAATTAACCACTACGAGTCCGTGCCTAATTCTAGTCCGTCGTGCAAAAGTACCCGCCCTACCGTTGCGGGCTCCTGGCCACAGCCCGCTGCGTGCCCCCGAAAGCCTCGGACCGCTCCCGGCCCACACACCCACCTCTCCCAGAAAGGATCCATGTACTAATTAGCACCCCACACATGACTGAAACTGGGTGTTCTTGTTATCAGTCCTGGGATCCTCCGAAATTTGCCCAGGGGGGCTGGGCAATCTAGTCCAACTCCACCTCATGGAGGGCGGGACCACACTAAGCATATGCAACAGACTGAGAAAGGGGGTGACAAAGGGATTAACTGTTTGGGGCCCTGTTTGTTGATGTTTGCCAGACATTTAAGACTGTTGAAGAAACAAGAATTATTGGAAATGGAAAGGAAAAGCTGTGGGAGTGAAGATGAAGTTGGAATGTATTCAAAAGCAGTGGCTCACTATGACTTGGGAGAGGATTAGCGCTGAGGGAGACTGAGTGCAATGGGCACTACCGTATACCTTATTTAGATGGGATACACTAACCAATTCTTATGGTAGGCTACCTTCAGTATGTTTACTCAATAGGGGCCATGCATTTTATAGTCAGGCTCACTGTTGGCTGCATTTGATCAAAGATAATTTGTTTCCATTACTGAGCACATGCTGTTTTTGGCATCAGCTTAATGATAGACAGTGTATTTCATGAGATTTCCTGGTATACAAATACAAGATGAGGAGCTTTTCCCCCCTATTCTGACTGGGTTAGGGTCAGGTCCAAGGCTACATGGTATTAAATATGTTCACCTTCCACTACAGGCAACTGGGCTGCAGGCATCCAGCATCTCCTAGAATCAGGCCCACAACTACAACTTCTAAATGGAATAACACAACAAATATTCATGAATACACTCTCTTGGCCAGTGACAGCCACTGCTAAAATTAATTCACCTTTCAAACTAAATCAGATTTTGTCAATTTTGTTTTTTAAATTTCTTTGATCAGTTCATTGAAACAATGTGAATAGATAATCAAGCTAGAACCAGCTAGTTTGTAGATGTTGACATGCATCGATACGTATAATTTAGCACCACAGGCCCTTTTCATGCCCACTATCTTCATCCATTCCTGTCTAACCTGTGCCTTTATCCTCCAGTTGTCCAAATTTAGTTTTTGTAGGTCTGACGCTATATCATCTAGCCATCTAGTATATGTATGCCACACAAACTAGCAGCTGGTTATGGGAATATTTGAAACATGAGGAAAATGGGTTAAATTTTTAACCCATGATCAGAAATTATTTAAAATCAAGATGTAGTATTACAAGGACCTACAATAAAAGTTTATATCCAATATCATAAAAAATTGAATTATTTTGTGGACAATGATTAGAACAACAAGGTCCTTTTCCCCTCTCCCTGTCAGTGCAATGGAAAAAAACTCCAAATGGATGGAATCACATGCCGAACACTAACTGCACTTGAAAACATGGCTAATCAACTATTTTAAAAATCCTCCTGTTTTTAAAATCCTTAAATATAATTTTTAAAAATGGCCATTAAAGATCCATATGTACATTTGCAATAGAGGTAAAAAGATGAAAAGTGCCATCTTGTGGACATTCACTGTACATGAAATTTCCTTATGTCAGTTCAGATTAACACAGAAGTCAGAAGCTATGAATATCACAGGATGTAGTATTTATACAATTATATGCTTTAATACCAAAGAGCTACAAAACGTTCAGCAATGGCTAAGCCAGGGCTATTCTGAGATTGTTGCTTAGTCCTCCAAACCTTTTCCCACTGAAATTTGGATTAGGCCTCATCCTCCTGTAGTTCCAAAGTGATTTTTTTTAAAGTCTTTTGGAGCCAGACTCTGAAAGTTCCAAACCATCAACAAAGGCATGTCTATGTGGTGAAGCAAGTTAGCAAACATGCTTGCTAGTAGAAACTATGTGTTAGATTCTTATAGAGGAAGGTTTCAAAGAAATCTAAGGATAACTTTTAAACTTGAACATAATCAGGCCTTCAAAATAAAAAGCTGGGACAACTCTGACTAGGGATACTGAAAGGGGCCAGTTTTACTAGGATTGATATAGTGTCCATCTTAGGACCTTGTTACACATTAATTTTAGGTAGCTCCTGGAACTCTTAACTGCCCTAAAGGCAAGCGTCTCTCTTCTTCCAGGTTGGCTGATCTCATACAGCATGCTTTAAACTAACTTTGCGGGGGGATGAGGCCACAGGAGGACATGAGGACACCTCCCAGCCATGACAGGTGACGTGCACAAGGAGTACCCAGGTAAGTGACAGGGGTCCAGATAGTCCTAAGAATCGTGGGGTAGTGCATACAACAATACAAGGCCTTAAATGTCTCTACACTAATACTCATAGCATGGGGAATAAGCAGATGGAACTCACCCTCCGGATAGCTAGTACAAACCTAGACATAATAAGGCTCACAGAAACCGGGTGGAATTCATCCCACAACTGGGCGGTAAACATTAGGGGCTACAGACTATACAGGCAGGATAGAATAGAGAGGAAAGGTGGGGGTGTGGTGCTCTATGTCAAAGAGCAATACACATCCTCAACTAACAGGATGGGGTCAGAGGAGGGGCAGGCTTAAGTGCTCTGGGTCAGAATACAGGGGGGTTGTGGGGAAAGGGACTTAATGGTGGGGATCTACTACAGACCACCCAACCAAAGGGAAGAGCTGGACCACGAATGCTCAGGTCAGCTTACGGGGGCATTTAAGGCAAGGGATGTAGTTGTCATGGGTGATCTAAATTACCCGGACATCTGCTGGGAGGAGCAGTCAGACAGGTCGGACCACTCATGAAGGTTCCTTGCTGAGATACAGGAACTCCACTTAACCTAGGAGGTGCACAGTCCCACCAGGGGGGATGCCCTGCGGGACCTGGTCCTGGCCACAGGTGATGACCTGGTGAGGGGACTCCAGGTTCTTGACCACCTGGGCAACAGTGATCATCACCTACTGGAATTTACCATCTAATGCAGGGTGTCGAGGGCCTGCAGCAAGGCAGTAGCCCTTGACTTCAAGAGGGCCAACTTCAATGAGTTGAGGAGGTTGGTAGGAGAGGCACTGAGGTCCCGGAGGGTAGGGGAGTTGGGTGTCCAAGACGAGTGGTCGTTCCTTAAGGAGACGATCCTCTGAGCCCAAGGGGTGACAGTCTCAACAAGAATCAAAGGGGCAAGAGTGCTCAAAAGCCCCCCTGGCTCACCAAAGGCATTCAGGAACTCCTGAAAGCCAAAAAGGAGGCGTACACCCAGTGGAAGGGAGGGGCTATCACCAAAGAGGAGTATACCTCCATCGCTCGGGTCTATAGGGGGGTTGTTAGGAAAGCTAAGGCAGATACAGAACTAGGGCTAGCATCAAGGACAACCAAACATCCTTTTTAAATACATAAGGAGTATGAAGAAGGCACCGGGTAATGTGGGGCCCCTGCAGGATACGCTTGGCAATCTGGTGGTTGCACCAAAGGAAAAGGCAGACCTTTTTAACAATTTCTTTGCATCCATTTTATTGTGCAGGGACCGGGACTCCACCACCAAGGTTCAGGACGGACTCAGGAGAGACTCCGCCAGACCTAGGGTCAGGGAGGACCAAGTTAGGGAACTTCTGGAGGGGCTGGCAGTGTTCAAGTCAGCAGGTCCAACTGTTCTCCACCCCAGGGTTCTGAGGGAATTGGCAGGGGTTATCAAGGGGCCCCTGGCACAGCTTTACAAGCACTCGTGGTGCTCTGACCAGGTGCCAGATGACTGGAAGGCCAATGTGTTCCCCATTTCAAAAAAAGGAGGAGAGAGGACCCAGGCAACTATAGGCCCATTAGTCTTACTCCGATCCTGGGGAAACTCTTTGAGAAGATTATCCAGGAGTACATCTGGGAAGGACCAGCAGGGGGGGATGATGCTCAGGGGCAACCAGCATGGGTTCATTAGGGGCAGGTCGTGTCAGAACAAACCGACTGCCTTCTATGATCAGGTCACAAAATGACTGGACACAGGTGTAGCGGTGGATATAGTCTTTCTGGACTTTAGGAAGGCCTTTGACACCGTCTTCCACCCCATTCTCATTAAAAAGCTAGGTGACTGTGGCATTGATGCCTACAGTCAGCTGGGTCGCAAATCAGCTGAGGGGCCACACCCAGAGAGTGGTGGTGGATGGGTCATATTTGACCTGGAGGGATGTGGGCAGTGGAGCCCCTCAAGGCTCGGTCCTCGGGCCTGCGCTGTTCAATTTCTTTATTAGTGATTTGGACGAGGGGGTGAAAAGCACCTTGTTCAAATTTGCTGATGACACCAAGATTTGGGGCGAGGTGGGCATGCTAGAAATGGGGGACAGGATACAGCTGGACCTGGACAGGTTACAGGGGTGGGCGAATGCGAATAGGATAGGATTCAATACTTACAAGTGCAAGGTACTTCACGTGGGCAGTAAGAACCAGCAGCATACCTACAGGCTGAGGAACTCCCTTCTCGAAAGCACAGTGGCAGAAAGAGATTTTGGAGTCATTATCGATTCCAAAATGAACATGGGCCGCCAATGTGAGGACGCGGTCAGTAAGGCTAACCACATCTTGTCATGCATCCATAGATGCATCACGAGCAGGGTCAAGGAGGTGATCCTCCTCCTCTATGCGACACTGATCAGGCTACAGTTGGAGTACTGTGTCCAGTTCTGGGCGCCACACTTTAGGAGGGGAGGGGATTCTTACCTTTTAGTCCTTAGAGCCCCTGCTGGTTTGAATGTATGACTACTTGAGCTAGCATTAACACCAATCAACGTTTGAGCAGCTCGAAGTGCAACATGTAACAAGGCTCTCACACTGCACTTCACTTCCTTTTTACAGTAAAGTCCAGAATCGATTGCAAGAAAGACTGAAAGGTAGCAAAAATAATTCTCACCCTCTCCATCCTTGTTTTATTGTTTGGCCCAGTCAGAAACCCTTCTTTGTATTTTGTTCCTTTCATGCTTAGCATTTTAAAATCTCTTTGTTCAGAATCCTTGCTTATTTCTCTTTTAACATGTCTTCTGAAGTATGGGTGAAAGAGTCAGGATTTGTCCCTGAGGTATGTAAACTTATGAGATACCAACTTCAACAGCTCTACTAGCCAGTAACTCCTTTAAATGGCCAGAGACTGAAATGATTTGTGGAGACAAAATGAACATGCAAATGCTTTGCCTTGGTTTTATTAATGCAACCAACTGGGAAGTTAGAAAAGGACCTGGTAAATGAAACATTCTGGAAATACTGTCACCTAGGCAATCTATTATAAAGGTATAAACATGTTCTATCTATAACTAAATGTAAAAGAAAGAGAACCCAATCCAGAAACCCACAAACTAAAAAAAAAGCTTTCAAACATTCCTGAAATGCAGGTCTTCTAATCACTGCTAAAATGTGCTTAATTAAAGCAAAAACATGCTTTATCATCGGTGGGTCGCTGTTGTATTTTTTTTTCATCTACATTGAGAAATTAAGACGTTGTCTTCACTGCCAGTATGTGATCATCCTGAGATAACTAATATACATTCACTAACCCAATAGAAAATACTTGAGAAGAAAAGGCACTGTAGTTTTATTGAGAGATGAAGTATCAATAGGGGAATAGTGTTGACATTGCCTCCTACCTAAGTGTAAAATATACAAAGAGTTTGACTGCTCTGTGATTTTACAGCAGAAGAACCATTTTATGTTATGTGCCTTGCTATGAAAAAACATCTTCTTAGCAGTAAAGACAAAATCTAAATCTCCGATCTAATCTGAATTAAAGCAGATTATGATTTCTGACTTACTACAAATACGATTTTTAGTTTCTGAAAGTCATCAAAAACGTAAGTCCCTACTATGAAAACAGTGGGTAGTACTTATACCCTCACTTCTGGAACAAATATAATGACATAACCACTCTTGTTAGGGGGAGGAAGGATAGACTGCCAAGTCAGACCTGTAATGTGATCAGGTTACATTACCATTAAGCATCTGATTACCCTTCTGCATGGCCATGGAAATGAACGCAAGGCAGCTAGCTCTGTTAGTCTGAAGTCAGAAGACAACATAGATATTAGCTAGTCTACAAAGGTGCATATTTACCCTGCCTGCTGATGGAAAGGAAAATCATTCTGTTGGACATGTTTTTATCTTCAAATAAATGTATTATTTAAGTGTGAGCTTGCTTTCTTTTTCTATTTGGAATCTGAATTTTGCAGCTAGTGGGATTATTTTTCTGAGATTCTGAAGTTTGTAACTTCACCCTTTCCTCTCCTCCTCTCTCCACCCCCATTTGTTTTTCTTTTCTTTTTTTAATATGCTCAAAAGACCACAAGCTATTGAAAAATGTAGATTCTCGCTCCCAATACAAATACAGGTAAAGTTAATCACTGTTTTAAACTTATTGCTTATTGTTTTGTGATGATCCTGGGTAAGTAAAAGAGGAAGCAATATATTAGTTCTTTTCTCTAAGCAGTATAAAACTTCTAGGAAAAGTTTGAATGAAATTGTGTTTCAGTGAGAACCTAAAAATACTTCTTTAGCTTCGAAATTTCTCTCTTCTTTTAAAACTCTTTC
>NW_005841969.1:2141649-2149758 GCF_000455745.1 Alligator sinensis
ATATTGCACTAGGAAAAAGCTGAGAGAGGCAGTTAGCTGCATTAGTCTAAAGTTAGGCACAAAGCAGAGTGTTGTGACACCTTACAGACCAACTTGTTCAGAGAGGCATGAACATTTATAGACAACAGCCTGCTTTATTAGATGATATAGATGGACTTGCAGAGAGCAGGAGTACTAAATAGAAAGAAATAAGGTAGTTTAAAAACAAAGAATAGGGAAAGGAGGAGGAAAGTCAGGATTTACTGTCTGCTAAGAAAGGCAAAGGCGAGTTGAAGAAATCAAAGATTCTTCTGTTTATAGTGGAAAGATGGGGCATAGATTCATAGAAGCAGGGTCGGAAGGGACCTTGTAGATCATCAAGTCCGACCCCCTGCCCTGGGCAGGAGAGAAAACCGGACTCAAATGACCTCAGCCAGGTAAGATATCAAGCCTCCTCTTAAAAACCCCCAGGGTAGGAGCCATCACCACTTCCCTTGGAAGTCTGTTCCAGATCCTAGCCTCCTTGACTGTGAAGTAGTGCCTTCAGCTGTCTAGTCTAAACCTACTCTCTAACAATTTGTGGCCGTTATTCCTTGCTACCCCGGGGGATCCTAGGGGGAACAGGGTCTCTCCCAAACCCTGCTAGTCCCCCCAGGGGAAATTCCTATGTGAAAGAATGAATGGACACCACTCTGACATCAATTCCAGAAAGACACAAAAGCCCATGCAGAACACTTAGACCTCCCTGGATATTCCATCACTGAACTCAAACCCATGCTGTATGGGATGTTCAGCGTGTGTTAAATGCATTTAAAAACACCAGTCAGTACATTCAAGCAGGATAACACCTGCTAACTGTGCTTCTATTGCATTGTAGCAAAGTTGTGTCTTTTTGAGTGAAGAGTCTCTCTAGATCAATGGTTCCCAATCTTTTTTTCCCCCGCGACCCGCTGCTGGGAGTAGAGCGCGGCAGCAGCTTGGGTGCAGGGGTGTTCCCAGCATGCAGCGCTGCTCGTCTTTTGTGTGCACCGCCGCCAGCATTGCCCCCGTGACCTTCATTTGGGTCACAACCCGGGGTTGGGAACCGCTGCTCTAGATGGTATTAAGTAACACATGTGGACTTAATGTCAGATAATACAATCAATTGCAGATCCGAGGCTGGGATCCACAGTCTGCTGATATTTGGTCTCAGTCCTGAATCCACACCAGAGTTGGTTGAAGACTGTTGTATGGTGGGGAGGCTCAAACCAAAAAAAAACCCAAACCCCCCAAAAACCCAACTGTTTGTCACTCCCAGCCCCAGCACTGCACTGAAGCCAGTTCAAGACTCCAATCTGAGTGGCATGGCAGTGGAGGGGACTGGAACCAACAATTAGCTGATTGTTGGTTCAACCGCAGCATGGTTCAAGACTCTGGTGCGGTGCAAGGGCTGAGAGCAATAGTCCTCGAACATAGTAAGCACCACTGTGTGACTGCTTAGAACATGTTATAACTTTTAATGCAGCATGGTAATGCTTACTACGATCTCAGATAAAACATGTTAAGTGTCCCATGTGACAAGGCCCACAGAACAGCTGTTCTTAAAGAACAAAAAACTTAAAAATTGACTTGAATACTGAATTGCAGAGCAAGAACTCATCCACAGATGCTTTGGATTTTTATCCCATTACCTGGATTAGAATCTGATAATGCGGGGGCGGGCAATTATTTCGGGCGGAGGGCCACTTACTGAGTTTGGCAAGCCATTGAGGGCCGCATGACAGGCAGCCAGGGGCAGATAAATACTAATTTTCTAAATCTTTCAGGGGCCCTACGAGCCAGATAGAATGGCCTGGTGGGCCACATCTGGCCCATGGGCTGCATTTTGCCCACCCCCCTGATAATAGCTTACGAAAGCTCCTGACTCTCTGAACAGTCTATATGATGTCATACTGCCATGCCTTCTGTCTAGAAAAAAACTGTTCTACTTCAAGAAACTATATACAAGAGAGAAATGAATGAAAAAAAATCAATGTACTAGGACCACTCTTGCTTCCTAGAAGCTTGTCAGACTAAAGCAATGGACAAATGATTGTCTAGAAGACAGTTTAACAACTCTGAAAGCACTGTGGAGAAGAAGAAGCTTTCTGCATATGCACTCCATCTGTCTACAGTTTCTTTTCTACATGAAAAAAGAGCTCCTCTGAGTGGGGAATGCAAGGAATAACACTTAGGAAAGAAAACTGAAGACAAAGGTCTATCACTGCCCAGAGGGAACATGAAAGCTGTCTAGAAAACTCAGAATGATTGGCCTTTGACAGTAACTTAGGTAACATATACCTAAAAAAAAAATCATTTCTCCTTGTTCCTTTCCCTCTCCACTTATAAGTAAGGTACTCTCTCCTACTCACAGCCAAAAGACAGAAAGACTGATCTGTAGGTACAGAAAGCTTAAATTTATTGCCCCAACCCTCCCTCCTCTCTCCCCCACTTTTTTTTTTTTTTTTTAAAAGAAAAGTGTGGCTCTGTATCACATTGAAACAGAATGAAATGAAATGTTTGTTTGTAAAAGAATGCTTTAAATGGGTATTACTTGTACAAGAGCCTCAACAGGCCCTAAATGAATCCAGAACCCTTTGCAGATACACAAGAGGCAGTAGTCTCTGCTCTGAGGAGCCTGCAATCTAAACGCAGGAACAAGTCCAGTACATGAAAGAATGGCAACAAGGAGAAACAAGTCAACGCTAGGTCTGTGCCTAACAGCACAAAGCTCAACCTACAGCTCTTGATATCTGAAGCAGCCAGTTCAATGATAGCTTGGGTGCAGCTGCAGGAGCTACTGTCACTATAGCGTAGCCCAGCCTAAGCCTACACTCTGTTCCCACTTCACCCTCACTGTGCTTCTCTATGACAACAAAAGTGCAGCTGAATCTTATTTACTACCAGTCCTTAATTGAGACACAAAGGCCATGTCCAAACAAGTGTGGCTGTGTGGCATGTGGCACTGCAGACATGCCTGTGGCACCACATACCGTGCATTTAGCAGTTCTCCACACTGCAAGGGAGCAGTGCAGGGGTTTCTTTTTTGACCCCTGGATATCCAGGGGTCAGAAAACAAACAAACAACAAGCCAGTGCACATAAAAAAGAAAAAAGCAAAGCAGCGCACTGCTCAAAACCAGAGCCTGGCTTGCTGGAGCCATGCTCCAGCTGCTAGCCAGGCTCCAAGCAGCAAGATTGCCACTAATGCAGCCCAAGGGAGCCCCCAGGACTGAAGCTTAGTGCTGGCCTTGGCCTCCCCTAACCCACTCGGGGTAACCTGCTATGTGCCAGAGGGTGCGTGGCACAGGTGTTCCTTGGGGACAACTAGTGGCAGCACAAGGTGTACAGCTGCTAATTGTCCCCGGGGAACCAAACATCCATGCAGCCACAAGGGTGAGCTAGAATCAAAGATATATTTTTGTCTTTTCTACTTAATATAACTTGTCAAAAATGATCTGGAAACCCTTTATTGCCTGCAGCATTAATAATTTTCCAAATGTATTCATAATTCCTCCCCAGAAAATCTGAAAATTAAATGAAACTAAATTAATTTCTCTGCCAAAATGATCCTTCCACCACCAAAGTTCTATGTTCATTATTACAATGCTGGTTATGAGCTGCACTCTTGTAAAAGAAAAAAAAAATATAAATCATTGCACTGAAGTGTTAAATAGAGCTGTACGGACTCTACAAAACATACAAGAAGATATACAAAAGATCACATTTTAGGGGTACCAAATAATTTCCACTGGTTTTGTGAGAAGTCTCTTGTCTACACACTTCTGAAATATTAGGGCCAATGTCAGGGATATTAACTTGTATTCTACTAGATGAAAACTGGACATCTGGATGTCAGATTAGGCTGTGATGAGAAGCCTGTTCAAGTACCATCATCCCAACTCTAGGTTTCTCTATCCAAACTATGCACCCTGGACCAGGGGAATGAATATGACGACTCTTACAAAGATTCGGCAATGGTCCAGAAGTTCCTTTCAAATAGAGTAAATTTAGGGTGGTGGGATTCCTACCAAGTCCAAATGATGAATTAGATACACAAAATTCACTTGACCTCTGCTGCTAATTCACTGATAGCATGAAGTGGCATCATAATAAAGCTAATTAATATATATACAGGAACACAGGAAGTTTCGGCTATCTTTGCTTTCGGAGTTAGAAATTCCCATTAGCAATTTCCCCTGGGGTTTCAGATCAGTTTTTGATCAAGGTTCCTGTTTTTTTAATTTCCTGCTAGGAAAGGCTACTTGACACAGTGGTCCTGGCAAGGAAGGAGAAAAGGAAGGGGAAAGAAGGCTTCAGTAGTGTTCTGCTTAATTGCTACACAACTGTCTTTCTGGGCAGCAGTTGGCTGAACTAGCTCCTCTGAGAAGGAATCATTGTGATCTGTGCCCACAAGGTGGAGCAACTAAATAGCTTAAGAAAAAACAGTGGAATGGAACAGCTTGCAAGAGAAAAGCTAGCAGTACATTTTTGGAAAAAAAAGTTATGTATATTTGTGAACTTTCACTGAGGCTGAACAGTGTATGCTGTTGCTATGTCCATGAACAGCTTTACTGAAATCTTGAAAAACAGGTATCTGCTAGGTTTATATTTTGAGTGCTGAAGAAAATAATATTCAAATCCAAGATGAGCCACAGGTGATGTGATGAAACATTTATTTCTTAATATCAGATACAAGCATGTTTATTATCACATGTGCAATAGAATCTTTCATGACTGCTCGAACTAGGCATTTTCTTGTTTTTAAATTCTTTGGTGTATAGATTATGTGATTATTCAGCTACTTTTTTAAATAATGGTTTCAACTGTTTGGAAAAATCTCAAGTTTGTGTTTGCATGTGTGCATTTCATGGAACTGAGAAAACGGAGTTAGTCTTTTTAATTTGAAAAAAAAACAGTACAGGAGAGGAATGAATGATCTGTTAGTCTGCTCATCCTGGAGCACCTGACAAAACACAGATGAACGTTTTCAAAAGCGTTCTGCACTGACATAACTTTGTTCTCCCTGAAGTCCATAGCAGTTTCCCCAGTTGATTTCAATGGGAATGGAATAAAGCCAAGTGCTTTTGAAAATCTCACCCCATGCAGCAAAATTAGCCTTTCATGCATGTACAGCACAGCCTATTTTCACTGCAAACGTTGTGCTAACAGATTGTAGCCAGGTCTACAAATAGAACCTAGATCCTCTGTTTTCCAAGCAAGGTGTAATCTAATAGTCCTCACTGCCTCCCAGCAAATCACTCAAGTCCTTTATATGCTGTGGTTACTCCAACTGAAAACATGTGGTAATATTTTGCACTTTCCTAGTGTGTTGCTGTTGGAGAATCCCACCGTGCTTTACAGAGGAGGTAACTTTTGGGAGCTTGCTCACATTTTCAGTTAATCAGTTTTGCCACCTGAGAAGCAGACTTATGCACATTTTCCACTAGATAGCTCAAATGTTGATAAATTCAGGGAGAACAATTCTGCCAGTTTCCAGAGGTCCCTTTGGCTTTGTCAGCTTTGATCTGTACACAAACTCTCTCATTTAAAGATGGGCAAAACAACTGGGGATGTAACAGAGAATGGAAGGAAGGAGAGAGAGTGCTACCAAAGAAAGGCTGGCTGAGGCAACAGTTTATACATTTAAACACTGTGACTGAACTTAATGCAGCCTGTTTAGAACTCTTGGAAAGAGAGAAGCAGGAAAGCTGAATCCTAAAAACACAAGAGAGGGGGAAAGGAACAGCTTTGTCAAAAACAGGCTGAACAAAGGAAGACCCAGTTCCCAAGGCAGAGGAGAGCCGTGAAACTTCAGTGCTGCTGGGTCTGCTTCTTGAGCACCAGGGGTGCAAACCCAGAGTCTGCGGGGCATGGGACTGTGTTCTATATTCAGCATGTGAGGCCCAATCCTGGTGTGCATGACCAGGCAGTGACAGCACAGTGCCCTAGAGCCTGATCCTGACACATGGGGCCGGGCAGAGGCAGCATGGAGACCAATCCTGGTGCATGGGAGGCTAGCCAAGGCCACGTGGGCCCAATCTAGCCCACAGACCAGCCCCACATCATTCATCTGTCCTGCGGGACCCAAACATTGAGCACCACTGATACAGACCAATGTTTTTCAACTGGACCGCTGCAAGATCCTGTTGTGGGTGCTACACAATATCAACACCATTTTTTGCACAAAGATTTGCATGTGATTTACAAGATAAACCCTGAGATTTCAAATCAGAATCCCTATTGTGAAAAACATTCTGACTTGTGGACTTTCTCTGTTCTTTGCAACAAAAGAACTGCTTTATTATTTTTCTGTAGTCGAAAAACAAATGAAAGCTAAAAGCTGGCATTTTTGAGGGATGTCTGGGGGCTAACAAGGTTGAGAGCTGTTGATCTAGATGAGGAGTTGGCAACCCCCAGTATATGCTAGACTCTAGTGTGGCATGCAAAGGCATTTTGCTTAGCATGTGCAGCTTGGGGCAGACAGTGGGAAAGGGGCCAGAGCTGCGCTACCACAAGGATCAAGCCCCTCATGGCTCCCCAGCCATCTGTCCAGAAGCGTGCTTGCACCCACCTCCAGCAATGAACCAGATCAGGGCTCTACAGACCTTGGGGCAACCGCTTGCAACCTCCCCACTACCTGCTATGAGCAGCCCAGGCTCCATGGCGGGTGGCAGGGGCATGCCTAGAGGCCAGGCAAGCTACTGCACTGAGGTCTGCGAAGCCCTGGCCTGGCTTGTTGCTGGTGCGCACACACCTCTGGGCAGATAGTGGGAAAGAGGTCATGGCTACACTGCCACAACAAGGATCGGGCCCCTTGCAGTCCCCTACCATCTACCTTGGCACACCAACATCTTTCAAGTTGAGGTTGGGGTGTTTTTGGCATTCAGGCCAAAAATGCTGCCTACCCCTGATCTAGCCCTTGTCTTACGCAGTTCTGTAGTGATGTCATGTGAGAGAGCTGAGTTCCCTCACTGAAAAACTAAAAAGCTAATATCCAGCAAAAAAATTCTTCTTTACTACAATGAGTCTTCCTCATCAGAAGGTACAAGTCAAAGGATCACATAACTTGATGTCAAGGAAGGAACAGGTATGTGCATTTGATGGTGGACCCAAAATGATGACTTGCAGATTAATTTCTGTAGGGTATAGGGAGATGATTGTTTTGACTTAATTGAGAAGGAAGGATTGATTGGGAAAGCGTGTGCGAGGCATTACCCAAACAGACCAGACTTCTCTCACTTTTTTACCCCTTAGTATATATCTTATCCTTTATTTCATGGGAAGGAACAAGTCCATTACAGCACATAGCTCTGGGGTCTAAGGCATCCTTAGACATTTCAGGTATTTCCTGAAAAGACCAGCACAAGTTCTGCTCAGCAATGAGCACCATAAGAAGGTTCAACAGATAAACATTAAAAAGACTCTCTACAGCGATGATCCTCATCCAGGGTGGTGTGGTGCCCTGGGGTGCCATGAGGCGTGCAAATACCAAGCCTGTGTGAAGCAGCAATTATTCGCTTTGGATTTGGCTGTTGACACAGCTGCCTCCAGCTGGTAAGCCTGTTGGGGTTGGGGAAGGGGGGGGAGGAAAAGAGCATGGGGGAGGGAGGGATTGCGGCTGGGATAAGCTGCCCAGCCAGGGCAGGGGGGGCACGTTACTTGAGGAGGGGGGGCGAAGGGGCATGAGATGCGGGCGCGGCAGCACTGGGAGAAGGGGCTCTGCCCTGCTGCCACCTGCCCAGCAGGCATGGGAGAGGGGAGCCCAACGCGGGCATGGCTTGCTCCGGGCAGAAGGGGGCAAGCTGCAGCAGGGCATAGCCCCCGCTCCCAGCGCTGCCGCGCCCACCTGAGCGCTGGTGCATCCCCCCGCCCGGGCCAGCATCAGCAGGGCACAGCCCCCGCTCCGAGTGCGGCCACGCTCACATCCCGCGCCCCTCTCCCCAAGTAACATGCCCCCCCCACTCCAGCTGGGCAGTTTGTCCCAGCCCCAATCCCTCCCTCCTCCCCACCTCTTCCCTCCCTCAACTCCAACAGACTTACCAGGTAATGAGTCTAATGAGGTTCAGAACCACTGTTCTACAATGACTTCCATTTCTCAATTACATTCCCT
>NW_005841969.1:2149786-2171619 GCF_000455745.1 Alligator sinensis
CTACACCTTTTAATTAATCAATTACCTATGCAAGTAATTAGACTACTCCTTTCAAACTTCAGTGGGCAATTCTGAGAACTTCAATTACCATTTTTCAGATTCCTTTCCAATACTTACATTCCAAGTGAAGTGCTGTTTTTATCTTTGGCCACTGTGTAACCAAATCTGTAAGGTCCTGAATTGAGGAGCTATGACTAACATTTTTCATCTCATTTATAAGTGCTTGCATTCAGGTCTCTAAATTTTTGATCAATTGATACCAATTTACCAGCTAATGGATCAATTTTCTCCTCCAAGTTCTTAAGCAGGTTTCCTTTTCAATTTTTTCAGAGATTGCAATGCCAGCAAAACCTTTTCAAGGTTACTGTCCTATTTGCTTCATTAGAGTCTATAAATTAGGTAAGGGTAGCCCTGCACCTGGGACAAAAAGTCTTTTGATTTTCAGTAGTGGGATTCACTTTCCATGCCAAGTCTAAGTGACAGAAAGTTGGAGAGACCAGGATAAAACTGCCTTCTAAATTTGCTCCAAGAGCTGTTTTTGTTCATGTTTTAGAAAGCACTCTAATTTTTCTGAATTAAAAAAAAAGAAACCCGGACTAGAAATGCTACACTAGTGTAACTAGATTAATTTTAAACAGATCTCATTAAACAAGTGAAAACTCCTAACACAGGTGGAATTTCACTGGTTCAAACCCCCACTAGTTCATGAATTAGTTTAGTTCATGATAGCAACTTACTGAATTAAACTAAACCAATTTAAGTAAGGACTAAAACTGATTTAAGTGCACCTGCTTTATCGATTTGTGCTGGTTTATCTAGATTGCTTTAAAAATCAATTTAGTTTCACTGGTGAAACATTTCTACTATAGACAAGGGCTTAGTGCAGTGGGGTTAACACTATTTACCTACATCTGAAAAGTGCTTCAAGATCCTTTGACCTGCTCCATGCTTAAAAAGTTTTGCAACAGATCCATGTTAGTTAGAGGCCTGATTTATTTTCCCCCTTGGCTGACATACCTGTGACTGACAAAAGCCCTAGGGTAAATGCATTATACAAGCAAGAAAGACCCTTTGTCAAGATATTCTGTTCAGGGAACTGGCTTAAAGAACCCTTTTACAGCTTTGTCTAAGCTGCGCCTGCGTGACTGGGGCTTCCCAATATACTCTACCAGTCTGGCTTCTCTAAACACAGACAAACCCTGAGAATGGTTAGAAAAGGGAACCATTCAAATGGATGCACAACTGATTTTACTCTTCTTAGCCTTGCCAGGAGAGGGCAAGTCTGGAAGTGGAAGTCCTGGGAAGCGGATCCCTTCCTGGGATATCCTTAGGCATTTCACATACTTCCTACTTTTGGCCCAGCACTGAGCATCAGCCTTTGGCCCAGCAATCTTTCACAGAAAAGGTAAACTTTTAAGGCTATTTTAGACTACTTTGGCCAAACTAAGTGTTAACTAAAAGGCTTTACCAGGTAACACTGACCATGCTAACAGAACTCATTTTATTTCTATGCAGCATCTTTGCTTGGTTACTTTCACATTACAAAAGTTTACACTTTAGTATAAATATAAGTGTAACACACCTTTTAAGGGTATCCCTTTTAGAGCAGCAGTAAGATACTTAGTAGTTGTTTTACAAGAACAGAAATTAAGTATGAATGTGATTAAAAATGACACCTTTCAATTAGGACTTCAGATACAGAAAATCCATTATAGTATTCTAGCCTAATAAATTAACTGTAAATTAGCTATTCAGACCATTTCATTTTCAACTAATATCATTTAGGACTGTAGTGTAATATAGCTTTATTTGCAGAACTGAGTCTACTGAGCAACAGTGAATAACTGTACTATTGAAAGGCTGTTTCAGTGATATTTGAATACCCTTGCCAAAGTACAAATATATTTTATTATTTGGTTTCATTTCCCCACTTTTGATTCCTATCTTAGTATCCCTGTTGATTCCTTTTCATTTAATATCTTTCCTGGTTCTCTGGTCCTGGGCCAGCTTCGCCTTCAATAATCCTACCAGGCACATTAAACATGGCTCTGCCTTTATCTTCTTTTATTTGTCAGTGGTTTTATGATGCTCATCACCATAGAATGCAAGCACTTCACAAGATTAAAAGTGAAATATTTGACTTCCTTTATTTCTTATTCACCAATCAGACAGTAAGTTTTTATCCACCAGAATGTTCCTGGAAAATCAAGAACACAAGTCCTAACATGAAAATTGGTATTGGAAAATACTTGCATGATGGAAAGTAACTCTGGGTAACTGAAATGTTTTATTTATTCACACAAGAAAGTTAATGAGGAATTATAAAAAACAAACATTCATAAAAATCAAGAAAAAATTCCAAACACTGAAACAAACACAGCCTGAAAGTAAATTTCTTTCAAAATAAAAATCAAAGCTTTTTTTCAAACCAATTTTAGATCATCCACTCACAGAACAGGAGCAGTACCATTGGAAATGGATGGCTAGTTTCACAAAGGGAGTAACAGACCACAAGCAGCAAATCCTCATGCTGACCCGGTCACTCAAGATCTAGTGTAAATAATTCATACAGCTGTTTTTCACCTAAAATATTCTGAGTTTTAATCCACTTGAATTTGATCACAGCAAAAAGATGGCTCTCCTTCATTAGGTTATAGCTATACCAGTCAAAGAATACCAGTGTACTATACAGGCAAAGGTATGCTTTGTTTGGGATAGTAAGACCCTCCAAAAATGAAAAAAGCTGTACTGGTTAACTATGCTAGTATAATCATATCCAACCAGGATTTCTGCAGTTACAGCTAGATTGGCCAAGGATCACACGTCTTCATACCTACCTGATGTAGCTATGCCAACAGAAGTCTGTAGACTCAAGTTATGTGTTTACATTTCCTGGAACTGTGGGCACTGAGAGAAGTGATATTTTGTTGTGTGATCAGCCCCCTGAAAGTGCTCTATAGCTGTGACCTGACACAAGTGCACAGCTGCAGAGTGGTTTAAAAGTGCCTGATCATGTGACAAATGAACCCTCATTACAGAGGGTTCAGCTAAAGGCACTCCAAAGCAGAGTGCCTTCATTAACTTCTGTCAGTGCTTTCCCAGGGAACAGGGCTGGGCTCATGTAACCCAGCCCTGCCCCTGGTGCTATCTTCAGACCAAGCTCCTTCCCCTCCCTTCTCCTCCTCCCATCCTGAAGACAGCACTGGAACTGGGAGGGGGATGGGGCAGGGCTAGGGGAGAGAAGCTGCAGACACGCAACTGTCTCCAAAGTAGAGCTCAATCCCCTAAGCCCCCCGACCCAACAGAGAACATCTGTAACTCATGGCACTTCCTGTAAAGTGCTGAGTTACAGTGGGGAGCTGCATATCTGTCAGCACCCTAAGTGAAGAATCTTGACAGTGGCTACTCTCCTGCAGACCTTTCTCCATCTGGAACAGTCTTTTCTGTGTCTCTTCCATTAATGTGCTCTATACATAGTCCTATCATATTTCCCAATGGATCGTAAGACCTGGAATAATGGACAGACCCTTGCAAACTTCAAACTAAGCAACCGTAAACCTGAAGCACCTCAGAAAATCATGAACCAGAAAATAAGGCAGGGTATGACCTAAGGAGAGAAATACTTTGAAATAATCAGGTCCTCAAATCACTAAGGTTTTAGAGGCTAAAAGATGCTCATTACACTGAAACAGGAAACAAAGCAGCAGCCAGAGCACATCATGGAGCACAGGGGTCAGCCTGTTCATGTAAGAAACAGTACTTAACCTGTACACAGGCAGCTGTGTTTTGCTCTAGTGAGCTTTCTAAGTGGACTTCAGGTGTAGCTTTTATAGATCATAGTACCACAATCCAGCCCTGATGTGATAAAACCACAGGGGTGGGAATATCCACGTCAGGAAGGAAAGGTCACAAGGTCAGAATGCCCCTTCCAAGTGAATTTAGGAACAAAGCATGCTTCACTATGGGTTCCTCTACAAGTGCTGGTAAAGGGGTGATGAGATCCAATGCGCAATCCACACACCTGCACCTCCACATGTAGCATGGCAGGAGGCATGATTGTGTGGACTGCACATTAGATCCCATTGTGCTTTACTGCCTGTGCTCCCCATTCACTGGCAAAAAAAAAAAAAAAGAACACAGCTGTCATGATCTCCCAGCTTTAGGGGTGCGTGAAAACCCTGAGGCTGGGAGATGGCAGCTGCCATGATCTCCTAGCTGCAGCAGTACATGAAAACCCCTGAGGCAGGGAGATCATAGCAACTGTGGTCTCCCTGCCTAAGGGATTTCATGCAACTCCAAGGCTGGGGACTGGGGCAGCTGCATCTTCCAGCCCTGGGGACTCCACACACCCCTGGATCTGAGAGATCGCAGCCATACCCCATGGCTGCCAGGACCCAGCTGGGTCCCAGCACCAGAAGGTATGCTGAAGGGACCCAATGTCCACAGCTGTGGGACTCTGGATTCTAGCAGCTGCAGGGTGTGGTATGGACCCAGAGTCAGCAGCAGCTGGGTTAAGAGTCCCCTCAGTTGCAGGACTCCCAGCCCTGGCTAGGCATGATGCAATCCAGTGGCAAGGGGGACCCTGCTACACATGCAAATTAAAGCTAGATAGCAACCAGCTATAAAGTTAGTACTTATTTTTGATGTCTTAACTTCAGAGCTGATTGGAGCTTTTTATGACATGATAGGTACTTTGCACATGAGTACCTCAAGATAACCGTGCAATTAACCAATTAATTGCACCACACCTGTACTGTTTAGAGAGCCTATCACACCTATCTTTATATTCCCAAATAGTCACACTTCCATTGTAATCTTCAACACAGCACATGGCCCCTAATCTTATATCCTGCTTTCTTCTAGCCTGACACAAGGGGTTTTGACTCTACGATCATTAGGTGACAATTTCTCATCAACACCTTTAAGAATGCTTTTCATGACTCAAACTTTTCATAATGCACACATCTTTCTGATAGCATTGGGAGGGACTTGGCAGATGTGGTGGACTTTTTCCAAAATTGACATAGCTATTTCAAACTTCCAGGCTCTGTAGCAGATTGTGAACTACACAATGGTATATATAATCCCAAAGTATGCGAAATTTGGCTGAATGTAATCACAAAAATGAGACTAGAATTTATCTGGATGTTTATAAGAATAGTCAAACTAGAACTTGTCTAAAGTATACATTAGGTGTGAATTTAAACTAATAAATTATACTACTATAACCCTGCATGTAGATAGACCTATTCTGGCGTAAGTGCCTTTTTCAGCATAGTTCAAGTGACTTTGGAAAAGGTTTAAGGTAAACCAAAATAAGCTGCTTATTCTGGAATAGGAAGAGTCATACAACTAATTATACCACTAAAAATGCACCAGTTTATTATATTGGTAGAAGTTTCCTTTGGAGACAGGCCCTCAGTCTTCTCTCCCACCTGTCCCCATTTGAAAAAATATCTAATTTTTTAATACTACAGCAAAACACCAGTCTGACAATGCCCTTCATTCAAATTGCAATCACTGCAGCCCTGAAATAGTGAAGAAATAAAAAGCGGTATGCAAAAAAATCCCAAACCCACATGTAAGTTATATTTGAAATTTACATACATAAAAGCAAGAGAATTCAAAATTGTGGTTCTTACAGCTGTAACCTAACTATATGGCACATATCTTGCATGTATCTAAATTTCCACTCACATCTCTCCATTCACAGTTGCAGCAATGAAGATGAACTTTAATTCTCTTCCATTCCTCAAGGGAATCATGTGCGTTTATTAGCACCTATTGTGCTGATTTACAATATTATTGTACATTGTTTTATTGTTGTTTTTATTCACTGTCTTGTTCTTTTAAAAACGGTGAAATAATAGGGCTATGAATATTTATACCAGCTCAGATCTGCTGGACTCTTCTTTTAAGCATTACAAGATATTGAAAAATATAATGGTGACTAGAAGACACAGTGGCAGTCCTCACTTAATAGGTCTTTGCTTATTAATTTTCAGTTATCCCAGTGATCCCAATGGTTCTCAACCTTTACCAGATTCAAGGTACTCTTCAAAAATATCAGCTTTTACTTGTTTCTTGATCACAATAAAAAAAAAAAAAAAAAAAGCATTTTTTCTGTTGCAGAGAACTTAGAAAGACCACAACAGGTCAGAATGTTTCAACACTGGATGCTTATTTGAAGTCTCTGGATTAATTTTGTTAATCCTGTGTAGGTGTTTGCATACCTAAGAGTGCTAATATTGCACAGAACCATCGAGCCATACTAATGTCACTTGGTCCAACAACACAAACTAGACTTTTTCAATATTCTATTAAGCTTGATTTTGCAGTTTAGGTTTCTGTTAAAGAACAGTATCATCACATCTAGTGGATAAAATATGCTATTGAAACAAAACAAAGAGAGACAAGGAAATATCATCTATAATGTAACCTGTCCTGTTTTGTTTCATTTTTTTAAACTTCAGTGTTTGTTTTAATTATTTTTAACCAAAACCATGATGGAACTACCTGGATGAGTATTTACTCACTGATATAAGAGGCCCTATATTTGCTACACCCTCTAAAAAAAATGTATGATTAAATAACCATTAAGTTTATGTAATATATGTTGAATTCCTACGCCTACCATCTCTTTCTCCTAGACAAGATTTATTGTAATATGGTCATATTATTGTCTAATATCTATATAACTGCTTTATATATACCTTGCACTGACAAAGGAATGGACTCTGGTCCCAGTCCTACAAATGGCACCACACAATATTCTTATACCTACAGTGAAGCCTACTGAAGTCAAAGGAGCCCTGTACAGACACAGGGTCCACCGCAAGGCATCACCTGCAGGATGAGGCTAAAAGATTTGGGTTTATTCTACTGTGACCTGTGATTTATAAACCTTTGACAACCTGAAAAAAACTGAGATAGGAAATATAAATTCAAATGAGAGCTCTTCAGCTACATGCAATCCCAGCTAGACTCTACCTAAAAAAAAACCTGTTCACTATGCAGGCTGTTTGGTCTTTAGGAGGTTCACAACACTGCAACAACTATAGCAGATATCAAATGTTAAGAGAAAAGACTAAGAGCTATTCTGATTCTTATAAAAATTTGCCCTAACCTAAAAGTCATAGAATAAATCAAAACAAATGATATGGTTACACAGGTAGTCAAGTCTTTGATCTAAAACATTAGCAGTACACTTCAAATAAGTGATAATTATGTAAAACTATTTCTTAGAAAGCACTTCTGAAGTAAGTGGCATCCATGAGTTAATTGTGAGAGCAATGAAACTGGTTCCAAACATTATGTTTAAAATAAACCAGGGCAAGTTTTGCTTCCCTTTGTATTGCTGGGTCTAACATAATTAGGTAAACTGACTTTAGGGGAACCCAACATACTTTCTTTAATTGATGCACAATAAAGCTTAATCTTAAGAGACACAAAGTCTTCAACAGTTAAAACTGTGGTTTTGACGTTGTTTGCCAACACAGCATCTGATGCTGCAAAACCACTCAACACCAACATCCATAACCTCTTGAAATCGTCCGTTCTTGAATTTGTATTATTAAATATCATTAAGGAAACACAGCTAATTTTTATGGGCAATTAAGCACTGTACTGAAATATTCCCAGAAGAGCAGGGGTTTGCTCATTAGCTAATTTATCATCCCACTGTACAGGTTCTCTTACAATCGGGACCCATTTTAAAGCAGCGTACCTTTTGTTTATATTGCCTTCCGAACAGACTTCGGAGGGCAAAGTCCAGGGCACCGAGCGGCCTCGGTGAACTCTAGGATGTGGTGCACAGCACAGAAAGAAGTAATAGGCGGCTGCTTACAAAGAACAAACTGGAGGGGACTTGCTTCTTTTTTTCACCGGGCTTCAAACACAAACTTTATGGCGATAAGGGAGGGATGTGTAAGTGCAGGCAGGGCTGGAGCCTTAGACGATCCAGAATTGCCTTCACCTAGTATTGCAAAGCTCAGGGACTGCGGCTTAGGCAGGAGTTTCTAACCCTGAAATTAAGCGCAGGAGCGGAGCACACGCCCATCGGCTCTGCCTGGAGAGGAAACAATGGGAGAGCCCCGCCGTGCCTCGCCAGCCGCCGCCGCAGGACGCGGCCCCGCGCGGGCGCGGGCGGAGGTGACCCCCGGACGAGGGATGCCGATTGCTCTCGTGTGTACTCACCAAACAAGGTTAGAGCCATCGCCGAGGTGCTGCCCGTGCCCGGCTCGGGCCGCCGCGCTGGGCAGGGCGCGGGCGGCGGGGATGCATGCGCGGCTGATCGACGGCGCTGCCCGCCCTGCCTCCTCCCTCCCCCTTCCCTCCCCCGCGCTCACCGCAGCCCGCAGCCTGGCGGAGCCATCTTGCCTCGCCACATGACCAGCTCCTGCCTCCCGGGGTTCCCATAGCAACGGGACATTGGTGTGCAACCCCCCGGGGGCACTCGGGCAGGGGGCACCGCCCTCCCGCGGGATCCGAGCGGCGCGGCGCGCCAGGCACGGGTGGAGTGGGACAGCACCCCGTGGAAACGAGCAGGTATTTTTCTCCAGTCTAAAACCAAAGAGAAGCTTTACTAGTCGGCGAGGGGCCTGGGTTGTATTACTCCCGTTTAAGCTGGAAGAAAAAGCAAGTGTCACTTCACGGGGCCGAGCCGCACGCAGGCTGCAGGGCTGCTACCCCCAAGAGAAGGGCAGGACAAAGGTGGAAGAGCATCGCACAGGAGCGGCCCGTCCTTCGCAGCCGGGGAACGAGGAGTCTCGATGAGAAGGCGCCAGGTTCGTTATAAATAGGCCATGAAGTTAATTGACTCCCGCAGCTACTGCCATGACCTTGGGTTTAAACTTCGGGTGCAGCAGCAAGGAAAGGGGGATGCCAGTGCATTAGTACACCCCCGTCCTGGATCCAGGGGAGGTGGGGGGAAAGCCAGGCCGGAGGCTGAGCCAGGCACAGTGCCATCAGGTCCCACTCTCCTGCATCAGGGTGGTTCTTGAGAGGCGCACACTCTCAGCCAGCTCCTGATCTTACCCACTACAAAGGGAAATAAGGTGCAGAAGTTCATGAACAAGAGAAAAACACCTGTGTGAGTGACACTAACAAAAGACTGATACTGAGAGTCTCAAAACCAGGAACACTCCTAGCCTTCAGAGGCAACCCCGATATAAGAGCAAATTGCCTCCATTCTGCTCTCCACACAAGATTTGACAAATACATCCATAGTGAAAGAAAATAATAAGACAATAGCCAGATGCAGGTTTTTCTCCTGCCCCTTTATTTTATTATTACAAGAGTGAAGGGAGAAAAAGCCACAAGTGGAAAGACAAACGGTTTGCTTCTCTTGCAGTACTGGCACACAGGCTGATCTAGTCCAGATTACGCACGAGAAAATTCCAGAAATGAAGACTGCTAAAAGAGTGCAAAATGTTGGATTATATGGTGTTTACAAGGGTATCAGTAGAGAATGCTCTGCTTTGGATGGGCATTTCTAGAGGAACAGGAGTCTTGAGTTGGAGAGCTTGTCCATTCTAATTCCAGGCTTGGGAACTGAATCCTGTGATGCTCAACCTTTCAGTATGTGGGGCTGGATGGGTGGTGCAGGGCCACCCACTGGCCATATCAGGCCCCACGCACCAGGATCGGGCCTCACTGCATCCACCCATCTTCAGATTGGGCTCTGCACCAGCTTCCTTGACTGTGATTGGGCCCCAGTGCCCCATGCTACCTCTTGTCAACCCCACTCATGCTGGGATCAGGCCCCAGGACCTTTGCTGCCCAGTTGGAATAGGGCTCTGTTTGGGCAGAGGTGGCATAGGGCCCCAGGTCCCAATACCAATGCGCAGAGGCAGCATGGGGCACTATCTAGTCTCTGAACTGGCCCCATGCCATGCGACCAACATGACTAATAGCTTTGAAGCTTTTATCCTGTTTTCATGTAGATGTAGGAAGTGCAGATTTATCCTGAAAAGCAGGTAAATAAAAAGTCACAACTTATTACTTAGGATCTGTTCCCGCGTGTGTATTCATAGTCAGAGATGCTTAGCTCAGTGACAACAATAACTTTTTATTGCTTTTACTCCTGTTAGCCCTGCTGTGCCAACTCAGCTAAGACTGAACTAGCTGAGAATTCTAGTTGGTCCTGAACATCAACTTTGTTTAATAAATTCCAATCAATTACATGTCTGCAAATCCCCTAATGAGAAGGAAGCTGCAAGATGTCATTGTGGTCTTAATATCATCTGCAGAACTGTTATTTGTGGCAATATGTAACATGGAAAATATCCAAGCTCAACTCACGGAGAGCTGATGGAATGTTCAGCCCTTGTAGTTAGAAAAATACTTCGCTCTTATTTATGTACTAAGCTGATTTCATATGCTAATCACTGAGAAATTATGAATAGAAGTTCCCAATTGTACTTTTCATATTAGATCTGTTCTGCAAGCATTTTGAACCTTATTCATTTGGAGAATGGAATTGTGTTAAAATGTCTCTTGTCAGCTTGAAACCCATGTTTTTCAAACTAGGAAGTTTTTTTGGATCCTGGACTCTGTACAGAGAATATGTAAGTATACATGTTACATAATATTACATGCTAGGGTCTTGGTCTTTTGTCTGGCTGGAGGCTGGGAGACCCAGATTCAAGATGTGTGTGATTCAGAGCAGAGCTGGATCACTCTGCGTTAGGTCACGTAGGGACATAACCTGTGTCTAGAATGAATCCCACTAACAATGAAGGAGTTCACTTTTATAAATAAAAGTCATTCACATAGGCAGAGGATAAAGTTAAAATACATGTATAAAATTCGTACAATCTTTTAGGAAATCAGCTACTAATTTTGGGCTGTTGTATTCACATCAACATTTGATTTTTTTTCCCCCCAAAGAAGGTACTTGCCTTGAACGTGATAATTTATATCATCCTATTATTTAACTAATTTCTTGCTCCTCCTTACATATCTTATACAATATGTAAATGGAGTTTTCAAATCAGTGATTATAGTCCAGATTGCTAAGGACAAAAGTTCCATTTCAAGAGGGATTTGGAAAATTGGCTTTACACCAAACAGGAATTAACACAAAAAACCATGTACTATTTCTGGAAAGAGAGTTCAAGTCAATTTAAACATTTTGTTTTGGTAAAATATCTATTTATCTTTTAAATTTGTTTCTGTTGATTTAATATGGAAATTAAGGATTGTCTATATACGTGCTCAGAGGGTGAAGGGAGGGGAGCGCTTTCATAGAGCGGCTCTAAAAGCCACTCTAATTAAAGCATCCATAGCATCTCATGTATCAATGTTCCTATGCTTCAAAATGGTGGCAGAGGCGCTTTATCTAAAGGTTGTTTGACAAACTTTAGATAAAGTGCCCCTGCTACCATTTCAAAGCGTGGGGACGCTGATACAAAAGAGGTGGAGGCTGGCTGGAGTGCGGTAATTACCAGACTCCAGCAGACACAATCAAATGAATCTGTTCTGACACACTGTAATTACAGTGCGTTGGAACAGCCTCCACACTTGTGTATAGGCACCCTAAAAGTTCAAATTAAAATGCAAATGTTTTAATTCTGAATTTGTTGACATGGGGGGAAGTTTCCTCCGTTTCCCCCCAAATTAAATCCTAACAAAATTTGATTTGATTTTGTGAAGCATTTTGATCCTGATGGAACAGGCTTCCATCAAAATGTTTTGACTTACTCTTTTATTGAGAAATAATGGTTTAATAGGAAGAAAAAAGGGATGGAAATAGACCAAAAATAATGAAATAAAGTTTTGTGAAAGAATGAAGAACACAAACTTGTGTTTTCTTTTCTGCTTAAAGAATGTGTCAACTTTCTGCCTGATGTTTTTTGTTTTTTATTTTTTTATTTTTAGAGTTGGACTTTTACCCAGATTGCTTCTCTTGGATTTCCAGGAATTAAACATCAAGCTTTTAATCCAATTTCCTTGAATTAAGTAGGGAACTCTTATTATTCTGAAAGGTTTTCTGCTATTTAGTGAACTATTTGTTTACATAGAAATGCTTCCTGTTCAGAGAAAGTAATAGTAATATTATAAGTGATAGAATTGTTACAAACTCTCAGATGAATCTGATCAGTCATTTCAATCAGTTTGATATGATCTCTCTTACTGTTATGGCTGAAATCTAAGGAAGTGTCAGCTATGTCACTATTACTTATTAAGATGATGTCTTACTTTTACTAGGAGTTCTGTGACTGACTTGAGTTTTCAAAACAAGGTAACCTGCTTTCACATTTCTCACCAAGTAACTTGCTGGGGGAGGACCATAATCTAGCTCATACTCTGGTGACCTGCAAAGACTACAAAGAACCACAACAACCTATAGAGCAGGGGTGGGCAAAATACAGCCCTTGGGCCAGGTCTGGCCCGCCAATTGATTGTATCCAGCCCATGGTTGCCTCCACAATGCTCTGTATGGGAACGCTCTGCCCGCTCCTACCAGGATGGCCCCCACTTCACGTCTGCCTACACACACCCCACACCAGCCTATGGCACTGCCCCAGTCCTGGCCAGCATGCACAGCTTCCTTGCAGGGGTGCTCCTGCTGCTGCTGCTGCAGTGACCTGGGGTACCGCTCAGCTCCCCCTGCCTCCAACAGCCTGCCTCTGCTGCACTGCTCTGGGCAGCAGGTAGTACGGGGAAGCAGTGGCAGCTGTGGGGACGTGAGCCAGGCACCACATACCCCATCAGGCAGAGAGAGAAGCTTCAGCCAGGTAGCTTCTATCCCAGCATGCAGCTCCAGATCCCACCTGCCTTCCACCCACTCAGCCACCTGGCGTGATGAGCAGCCACCTGTGTGCAGTCGAGTGGGTGGAAGGCGGCCCTGCCAGAAAGCTATGTAAATTGATCAGGGCCAGGGCAGTGCTGTCAGTGATGCAGGGTGGGCGTGTGGCAATGGCTGCCCTGGGCAGGGCTCAGACCCATGCAGAGCACCACAGGGGCAGCTGTGGGCTGGATAGGGATGGACTGGACCTGCATCACATTGTCTGGGCAAGCTCCACTTCACATGCCCCCTGCTTTCCCCTTCCTTCCACCCCCCACCCTCAGCTGGCTCCTGGGACTTAACTCAGGGGCAGCACCCCTCCCCCGCCCCACACACTCTCCCAACCACCCTACACACAATATACAAGAGCAAGACTTTATTTTGAGCCGTTGTGCAATTGTTCAACAAACTATTTGTTCGACAAAATTGCCCCTACAATACACTACTCAATAAAACATAAATCAGGACAAAAACAATTTTTTGAAATAAAATATAGTAGATATTTGATTTTTAGTATATGATTTGCTTTTTTTATCTATAATTTGTTAAAATGATCTCTTTTGAATAGGATTTTCAATTAATCACCATTAACTTGCATGATTAATGCTTAAATTGGTTCTTGTGCAATTTACACATTAAAAAAATTAATACATGTGGCTTTGGTGCCTGCACCCAGGCTCCGTTCCGCTGCCAACACTGCTGCCTCCAGACCCCCCACCAGGGCAGCAGTGGCAGTGCAGAGGAGCCGCAGGGCAGCACAAGCTCCAGAATGCTGCAGCAAGAAGGGTGGGGAGGAGGCACGCGGAGACAGAGAGAGAGACATTGACACAGAGATACAGACACATGAGCAGCCACAGTATGCATCCAGCCAGGAACGCAGCCTGGTGGCGTGTAGGGCAGCGCCCAACTGGTAAGTCTGTGGAGGCCCACAGGGGTCTGTGGAGAGGAAGGGGTAGGGGGAGGGAAAAGGGGGCCAAATCGAGGCCCCCACAGCGAGGGAGGAAGTGGGGCAGAGGCTGGGGTGGGGCAGTTACAATGAGGCCCCGGAGTCAGGGTGGGTCATGGGATGGAGCCACGGGTGAGACTCGTCCAGGGGTGCAGGGGGGGGCACAGTCCCTGCTGCTGCATACACCCTTGGGGGAGGCACGGGAGGGTATGTGCCTGCCGGATTTGTACATGGGGCAGAGGCAGTCTGCCCACTGCGGGCTGGGACTCTGCACCCTGCCGCCTTTGCTCTGGGAACTGTGCACTAGCCATGCCATGTTGGTCCCAGGGTAAAGCCAGCAGGGCACAGAGCCTAGCCCATAGCAAGCAGCCTGCCTCTGCCCCATGCACAAAAGTAGGGCTGTCAAAATTATTAAAATTATTAAAAAAATTAATTGTGCTTAGTTGCACAATTAAAAAAATTAATCTCAATCATGATTTTAATCACAGCGCTAAAATCTCAAATGCACAGAAAAACCTCAGAATGATGCAGGTACACGGTAGGTTTGAGAGCGGGGGGAATTTGTGAAGCTGTTGGGGGCTGTGAGTGTGTCAGTGCTAGGAGCAAGAGTGGATATAGGGGAGGGTGTAGTTACATTTCTCCCCCCTGTCCTTTTTTTTTATTCCTAGTCCACCCAAAGTTTAAAACTAACTGCCTGGCAGTAGCAGTAGCATTTCTAGTCAGGCAGCAGTGAGGGAATCAACTGACTTCATGGCTCATTATAATCAACCACATTCCTTCTAAACTCTTCATTCCACAGGTGTTAACAACCCCACTCTCCTTTTGAATGGCCTTAATATTCCACTAATCAAGCTATCCTTTCTTCTGCAATTCTACTGTCTTATAGCTGCTCCTGGTAATGCAGCTCCTGTTTCAAAACCCTGAAGACTGTTTTCAACTTTAGCTAAAAGCATTAACTCAGGTATGGAAATATTAACCCAGGTGTGGAAATAACTTTCAGTGAAGTATTGGATTAACTGTCAAGATGCTCAAGTAGGCTAGATTTTGTTTTACGTACATTTAGTTCTAATGATTATAGGACTAATGAAACAATGTATTTTTTGGCTAGCTTGTTTTTTTTCTTAAATATAATATACAATATAGCAAATTAATGCACATTCCAATAAAGATATACTTGTTTTTGCTTCAATCTTAAACTGAATAATATAGCCCTAGGCCTCCAGCATATAAGTACATCTTCTAGGGTCTAGCATATTAGTAAAGCTTCTAATATATGCCTTGTTATATGATGCAACACACCATCTGCACCTTCCTTTTCAAAATTTTAGATCCACCCATAGCTAAGTGTATTGGATTCCAGTATTATCACTGACATAATGATTCTGGAGTATCAGTCAACTCTCCAATTATCTTCCTTCTGTATGCAGGACATTGTTAAAATAACTCACACATACGTGGATTTCTCAATATATGTAAGATTCTCTAGGGTTAGCATTCCTCCTACACACACACATTTGTTATAGTCTGGTCTGCTTGTTTTCCTTCATTTAGCTTCTTGCCATGTCATCTACTACATTTCTTCATGGCTGTTCGGTGTTGCTCAATTCTAATAGCTTACTGCTGTTTCCTTCAAGCAGAGGTTCTACTGTTGGTATCTGCTTCTGATTTTTAACATAGAATTTTGTGCCCAAGCTTTAGAACTTAAATCCTAATTCAGCAAGAGCCTGATTTTCACTCTGTTCTCCTTCATCCTTCACCTGGTCTAAAAGCCTGATGCAAAATCACTCCTAATTACCAGACATTTATTCTTCAAACCTTAACTAATTCACTAGTCATATATTGATGAATGAGATTTTAAAATTAATGACTGACATTTATAAAGATTTATACACAACTATAAAAGAAGGCTTCAAGCTTGTAAATATCATATTGTTTGAAGAAAAAAGATAAATTAAAGCTGTCCAATATTAATGAGAAATAGTATAAATGAGGACATTGTGAAATGTTACCTGATGAATAGGGCTGGCATCTTATCATGGTTACAGCCCCTCTATGACAGGCTCTCCTAACAGCAGGAAAACAGCTCTGTAGAGACCCTTGTCATCTGTAGAATTTAATTTAGCTTTTAATGTGTAGTCTCTGAGTCTACTGCAGCAGAAAAAAGGGAACAAAGGCTGCATCACTATGTCCAGAGTTTGAGTTATTTGTAATGGAGCGTTTACTTCTTTGAAAACAGTAAGGTAGTTTTTCTACTACTACTTGTTTAGTGAGAGAAATTCAACTGTGCTATATAATCTAAAAAATCATAAATAAATTTGGATTATTATGGCTATCACATTCTAAAGGCTCTGGTTAAATTAATATTAATAAAAATCATAGTGATTTGAGCATAACATTATCTTGCCGTTAAATTTAGATTTGTGAATACACATACCAATGTGTTGACTAGTCTTTATATCTCTGGGATGATGGACCTAGTATTAGAATTTGCATTTGGTCCTTCCATTAGGTACATCATTATAATTTATTATTTGTGATAATAAAAATCATTTGCATAAATTAGTACTAAAGTTTACACAGTGCTTTATGAACACAGAGGGAGACATATTCCCTGCCTCAAGGAGTATGAACAGAACTCATCTGTAGCCAGACTTTACTGGACGGCTACAGCCAATGCCTTACCTTGATCTATACCAGGGGAGTCAAACTGGTTGAGCCCCTCAGGCCAGATCTGGACCGATGTGGGCTGTATGTTTGACACCCATGATCTATACCAGTTTGTAGATTATGAGAGTAACTTAGTAGTTACCAGCCTTTACAAGCTATTGGCTACCATAATAACTGCAATTGTGAGAAAGAAAGAACATTTACCAAAATAGCAGCTTGTTGAAGATAGTGTGTACATATATGAATATATATACTGGGGGGATATCTTAAATTTAGGATCAACTTAGATTCAAGTAAATATGGCATATGGATTCAGAGGTCAGTTATGAAAGGGGATATAAGAGGGAAGTACCAGAGGTATAGTTATTTTGCTTAATAACAGTACATTTACACAACTATATTTGGGTCTCCTCTTTAAATATAAGAGCCAGATTCCAGTTGTACCTATGAGAGAAGATTTAAGACAGCTCCCCAAAATTGGAGTTTTCGTTCAGCATATACCATTCCTTTAAAAAAATGAAGCTTTTCACAATTTTGTGTCTTTTTAACCTTTTTCAGCCATTCTCAAAATGGTTGCCAAAATACTTGTTTACCAAAACTGTGATTTCTATGGGAAAATATTTCCAGGAAAGGTTAAAAACCCAAAAACAATCTACCCCCCATGTTTGGGGAAACTGGGCCTTTTTCTTAACCCTGTGAAATGGAAACAACTTCCAAGCCCAAATCTGTTGCATTTTTCCTTAGTTTTTTCCCAGCTCCAATTTCATATTGTCCCATTTCATTAACAAGAGTGCTTCTGAGAGTGAAGGCAAGTAGCTTGCTAGCTCAGGCCATAGGATATCATAATCCTATGTTGGTCATATATTTACCTCACAAACATTAATTAATTTGGGGTTAGTTAAGATCCTATGATATATTTAAACAAGAATTTAAAAGTGATTCCAATATCTCCTGTTAGAAAGGAAAAGCACTGTTCTTAGGCATGTTTTCCTGTTTCCTGTGTTCTTATTGTTTAAGAATAGAACCTGGAAAAGGAAAGCCATCTGACAGAGAATGAAATTAAGCACTAGACTTCCAGTAAGGTCCTGAGCTGGTAATTTGTTAACGTTACAATCAGTAATATACAATTAGTCAGTCATAGGAGACCAAAGAAACAGGTGAGACCAGTATCAATTTGGGAAACAGCTACAAACCATGGTGGTGGCTTTAGAACATAATGACTTGCTCCTGGCAAGAGGATACACTCAAATGAAGTGCAAAACACGACTCCTTGATTGGAATGTATACTGGAATGTGGACACTCGCCTCTTGTTGATTTGAGCTCTGTTTGTCAAGTAACATGTTGTGAGGATTACTTTGTCATAGACAGGTCCCAGGCATTGCTCAGTGCAAGCAATAGCAAAGTGGACAGTTCACAAATAATGACAGGTAACATGGCTTGATTAAAGAGTATGTAACTAAATTAATTAAACTTAGAGTGTAGGGTCTTTGTGTAGGGGATGTACACATTAAGTCTTCAAGACATTGATGGAAAATGGTTATTAATACAATTATTGCAAAATTATTAGGTTATTAAAAATCTGCCTGCAAATTTACTGAATTTTAAGAAATGCTTGGCATTATGTTTATATGCATACTTCCTAGAAAACCTAACATCTGCTTGTTTTATATTTCTTGGTTTATTAAACAAAATGTTTCTGTTTTCTGTCATGCAAATACAAGCCTCAAGCGTCAAAGGAGATCATTTGTGGTCACAAAACACGTACACTTCAAATTGTAGCCTCTAATTTTTATTTCACCTTAAAATTTTATAGTATTCCTTTGTATACTGTAATTTGAAATACATATATGTGACACCCTGCCACAGACAGAATCAAGAAGGAATAGAAGAGAAAAACTTACCACATAGAGCAGGAGGAGCCGTGGCAAACCCTGCTGCGATCAGGATGATCAGAGGAGTTGGCTGGGGATGCAGCATTTCAAAGGCAGCCACAGCAAACCCAGCCACCAGAGTTCAAGACAGAAAAAAAAGTGGCATGGGAAAAGAACAAAGGGAAAGGCAGAGGGAGCATCCTGAGAGAGGCAGAAGAAGAGAGAAAGCAGAGAAGAGAAGAAGAGAAGACAGCAGGTGAGGGAAGGAGATCAATCAAAGGGCCAAAGTGCAAGCTCTGACCCCACAACTTACCCAACAACGTCCAGATGGAAATTGGGGCCAACAGAGAGGCTTGGATGGCCAGTGAGTCCAATTCCAGGGGGTGAAGGGAACTACTCCGGGGACCTAAGGGAAGAAGGAGACGAAGGTGACATTACTTCCCCAGAAGGGGAAGAAGAGAGAGTGGATCCCAGTCACAGTGTGACGGGAGAATCATAGAGAAAGATAGCTGTCTTGGGGCCTGTGCAGGGAAGAATGGGGTGAGCAGCCATTTAGACAAGGGCCATAGTCAAGGTCCACCAAGCAAAGATAGTGATGGACCTTAGAGGCAATTAACAGCACCCAGAACATCAGGTGTGGTGAGGGTAAGGTATGGCGATGGTGGAGCCCTGCAAAGAGCCACTAACATTGAGTTCATAAACATTCTCAGTTTGCCTCCCAGTAGTGTGTAGCGAATCTCCCATAACATCAAAGGCGTGGCAGGCTGTCTACAACAACAAGACACTACTGTTCCAGCTGGGAGACTAACTCCTGTCGGTGTGAAAACCCCCTTACAATATATACAAATTAGTTTACTGTAATTGTGCTCTGCATAGAATGTGTAATAGACACCTTTAATTTCAAGTTATAAATTGAAAGGCAAACCAAAACTGTGTTATCAAAAACTAGATGGGGTACAAAATTTTAACTTAATTAAGAAAATTAGTTACATCATATTTATGATTCAAGACAAGTCCTTATTTTTAGGCTAGGGACAGACATTACACATAAACTGGTTTAAGTGAACAGAAACTGGTTTAAACCTGTAACAGAACAGATGTTCGGTGCACATAAACCAGTTTGAAAATGGCTGGAACCAGTCTGAGCTAAACCTGGTTGAATGTATTATCAGACTTACCTGATTTGGCTCAAATTGGTTTATGCAATGTCTGTCTCAGGCCCCTTGCTAGTTTAAGACAAACCGGACACCCCCAGCATCCCAGCATGCTCTCTGGGTTGGGCGGGGCTCTCTGCTCCACTGCAGGGCTGGCCCTCCCCTCTGCTCTCTGATTGCAGCTCCAGAGACTGCGGGCTGCTTCCGCCCTCCCCTCACAACTCCCTGCTAAGGAGAAATTCCCCCTTCCCCTCTGCCTTGCTGAGCAGGTGTCTATGTATTAGCTAGCAGACCACATGCTGGCTACAGTCCCTGCTGAATCAACAGGTAGAATCAAAAGGCAGAACCAACAAGTAGCTGGTAATATCCCTCTGTTGTTTTCTTAATTGGATGATAAACACTGTTATCAATTTCCTGCTGGGATAATCAGAGTTTCTGCAGGAGCCTGACCACGCACCCCTCGGCTCTATGCTGTGGAAGGAAGGGAGGGCTGCTCTAGTGCCCTCTGGCTTCTAGCCTGAGCCACTGCAGGCATGTATCTGCATTTCTGGGATGTCTGTCCAGTTACCAAACTGATTTAGCTTAGCCATCTTAGACTAACCTGCAAAGATTGAATCAATTCAGGCTCAGGCTTTTTGAATGTCTGTCCCTAGCCTAAAAGACTGTAAAAGTGCTCTCTACTCAAGATTAGGATTGAGGATCCGTTATCATCATCTCATTTAAAAAAACATGGTTTTAATTTCCTCTTTCCTATGCAAGAAAAACTTTTCTACAACTCATTGTGGGGTGGCTGGGGGATTTGAACATTCTTATAAAAAACAAATTGTAATGGGGGGTGTTATCAGGCAATGCTTAAGTACCTTTTATACGTTTCACAGACAAAAGTCATTTCTTAAGAATTGTTAAGACTTTAATGATTATTCGTGTCTAAGAAGCCTCTTTGACACACCAATAAGTTTAAAAAGTCTATTTTAAAGCTAACTGACTTTCTTCTCAAACAAGTAATATTGTCAAAAAAATGAGGCAGTTTTGACTCCTATTATGTCTCAAAGAAAATGGTATTTTAACTATGGACTGAATAAAAGAAAAAAATTCTAAAGCTTATCTTAAAATTCCCTGCCATAAAAGCAAAGACAATATACATAAAAATGATAAATTAAGGACAAAACACCACTTTATCATATAGTAGTCATTGCATATTCATGTTACCAAGGGACCTGCTATATGTCCAAATTAAAGCAGATTAGGAACCAGCTATAGAGTTGTTGCACATTTTTAAGCACTAACTTAGTAGTTGTTTGGTTCCTTTTCTAGCTGGAAAATTAATTTTTATCGTGTGGTAATTACTTTTTACATGTGGCTTATATAAATTTATTGTGCAATTAACTAGTTAATTGTGTGATAATTACTTTGCGTGTGTGGCTGATCTCAATTTATTGTGCGATTAATCAGTTAATTGCATAATATATGCAATGTATAGCAGGAGCCTATGGCTAACCCATGAAGACACTGAATGAATGGCAAAATAACAGCAACTAATTTTGAGTTCACCCATGTTTCATAGTAGCTGGGGCCAGGAGGGACTCGAACAGATCATCTAGCCTGCCCCCCTGCCACAGGCAGAAATGAATGCTGGGTTCACAAGATCCCAGACAGGTGATCCTCCAACCTCCTCTTGAATTTGCCCAAGGTAGGGGCGAGGACCACTCCCCTGGGAAGTTGGTTCCAGATTTTGGCCACCCTAACTAAAATATTGCCTTCTGATCTCTAACCTAATCCTATTCTCCAGCTTATTACCATTGTTCCTTGTCACCCCAGGTGGTGCTGGGGAGAAAAGGGCGCTACCTATTTGCTGTTGATCTCCCCTGATGAGTTTGTAGGCAGCCACCAGGTCCCCCCTCTTGCTGAGGCTGAACAGGTTCAGGTCCCTCAGTCTCCTCGTAGGGCCTGTCCTGCTGCCCTCTCACCAAGTGGGTGGCCCTCCTCTGAACCCTCTCCAGGCTGGCCACATCCCTTTTGAAGTGCGCCACCCAGTACTGGACGCAGTACTCTAACTGCGGCCTGACCAAAGTCGCATAGAGGGGGAGTGTCACTTCTCTGGACCGGCTTGAGATGCACCTTTGGATGCATGACAAGGTATGGCTGGCCTTGCTGGCTGCGGTCTGGCATTGGCGGCTCATGTTTCAGGGGGATCCCTTTCCGCCTCTCCCCAGCCTGTATGTATGCTGTGGATTCCTTCTCCCGAGGTGCAGCACCCTGCATTTGTCTATGTTAAACCCCATCCTATTCTCATCTGCCCACTTTTGTAGTCTAAATCTAGTTGCAGCCTCTCTCTCCCTTCAAGTGTGTCCACCTCGCCCCACATCTTAGTGTCATCAGCAAACTTGGACAATGTGCTTTCAAC
>NW_005841969.1:2174062-2174998 GCF_000455745.1 Alligator sinensis
CGAGGGTCCGCAGCTAGTGGTGCCCGCCCAATTCCGCCAGGCTATTTGGCAGTTGGCGCATGCAAGCCCCGTAGGGGGGCATCTGGGCAGGGACAAAACCCTCGTGAAGGTGAACAGATGGTTTTTTTGGCCCGGGATGAGGGAGGAAGTAGCCCGCCGGTGTGCGGCCTGCCCCATTTGTCAGAAGACAAGAACCGAACGCCCTCCTTGGGCCCCCCTGCAATCCATGCCTGTTATTACCACCCCGTTCTTGAGGATCGCCTTAGACGTCGTGGGCCCAGTGCCCCACAGTAGCTCGGGTCACCAATATATTCTAGTTATCATGGACTATGCCACCCGATACCCGGAGGCAATCCCCCTGTGAATGGTAACGGCCCTGTGTATCGCGGAGGAACTAATAAATTGGATAGCCCGAGTGGGGATCCCACAAGAGATCCTGACAGACCAAGGGAAAAATTTCATGTCCGGGGTTCTAAGAGCAGTATGCTGGACCCTTCAGATAAAGCAGCTCCGCACCTCGGTCTACCATCCCCAGACCAATGGGCTGGTAGAACGCCTTAACGGAACCATAAAACGGGCATTGTGCCGGTGCATACAGGGGGGATCCCCGGAAATGGGACCTCCTCCTTCCCCTAATACTATTCACTCTCAGGGACACCCCCCAAGAATCCACAAAGTTCTCAACATTTGAACTAGTATTGGGGCATCGCCCACGGAGCCTATTTAAGGTCCTAAGAGAAGAATGGGAGCGAGGAGAAGGACCCTCCCAGGAGCCGAAGACATACCAGCAGACGTTCCAACGGAGGATCATATTGGCCCAGGATCTGGCCCACGAGAACCTAAGGGAAGCCCAAACCCGCCAAAAGGGCCAGTATGATCGCCGGGCCAAGGAGCGAGAATTCGAACCGGGGCAGAGGGTCCTGGTATTGCTCCCCA
>NW_005841969.1:2175799-2179962 GCF_000455745.1 Alligator sinensis
CGGGGGAGCCCAGGCAGAGACGCCGGCGGGGCGTCGGGAAAGAAGGCCGCAAGGGCAAAGAGGGCCCTTGACACCCAGTCCTCATCCGGGGACAAGGAACAGAAGGTCCGCGACCAAAGGTGGCGTTGGCCGGGGTGTAGGGGAGGTCGGAGCCCCGTGAGAGCCTGCCCAGGGGCGCTTTGGTGCTGGAGGCCGCAGAGAGGGGGACCCCCCTGCTGTGGGCCCAGCCACGACCGCGGTTGGCGAGTTCCGGGGACTCCCCAGCGAGAGCGGGGCAGATCCGGTTAGCCACCCGCGCAAGAGTTGCCCGAGAGCGCCTTTTGGAGCAGAGGCGGGCACAGCCCGCTTAAAGTACGACCATCCCTTGTGGACTCCCATCTCCTCTACTTTCTGGGTCCTCAGTGCCTCCCCCACTAGTCTCCTAAGCTCATTGAAGTTGGCTCTTCTGAAGTCAAGGGCTTTAGCCTTGGTGTGAGCCCTTGATGCCCTGCGTTGGATAATGAAATCCAGCAGGTGATGATCGCTATTGCCCAGGTGGTCAAGGACCTGCAGTCCCCTCACCAGGTCATCCCCCGTGGCCAGGACCAGGTCCAGCAAGGCGTTACCCCTAGTGGGGCTGTGCACTTCCTGGATAAGGTGAAGGTCCTGTAATACAGTCAGGAACCTACGCGAGCGGTCAGACCTGGCTGTCTGCTCCTCCTAACAAATGTCTGGGGAGTTTAGGTCACCCATGACAATAACATCTCTTGACCTAACCTCCTCCACAAGCTGACTGAAGTCCTGGTCCAGCTCTTCCCCTTGGTTGGGTGGTTTGTAGTAGACACCCACCTTAAGGTCCCTTTCACCATACCCCTCTTGTAGTTTGACTCATAGTGCCTCTGCCCAACCCTCCTCAAACCTGAAGCTAATCCTTGATGATGTGAGGTGCTCTTTGACAGAGTGTAACCCCCCCCCCTTTCCTCTCTGTTGTGTCTCTTCTATATAGAGTGTATCCCTGAATGCCCGCAGCGCAGTTGTAGGTAGGGTCCCACCAGGTTTCTGTGAGCCCTACTAAGTCTGGGTTCTTACTCGCCATCAGGAAGCACAGTTCCTCCTGCTTACTCCCCACACTATGAGCATTAGTGTAGAGGCAACTGAGGCCTCCTGAGGGTGCATGTGCCTCCCTCCCACTCCCAAGACAGTTGTGGCCCCCCGTTCCCTGGATGTTGTTGCTTACCTGGGCTTCCCTTCCTCTTGTCACCGTGCATGCTGGTGAAGCATCCTCTCCACTCGAAGTGGTCCCTTCCCCCGGCGAAGCTAGTTTAAAGCCTGCCGTACGAGATCAGCCAACCTAGAGGAAAAGCTATGTCTGCCCTTAGGGATGGGAAAAGCCCATCCCACCCCAGCATGCCCTCCTTACAAAAACATGGGTCGTTATCAAAAAACCCAAAGACTGCCTCATGGCACCAGCTCCGAAGCCGCCGGTTAACCACGTTAATGCAGGCCTCATGACGCCTACCCCATCCACTTACCGGGAGAATGGAGGAAAATACCACCTGGGCTCCCGTCTTCTTCATTTGGTGTCCCAGGGCCTTGTAGTCCTCCATGATGTTATCTGGCTTGCCCTTGGATGTATCATTTGTACCCACATGAACCACAGCCAGTGGGTAGTAGTCAGAGGGCTTGATGATTTTAGGGATGGTCTCTGTGACATTGCAAATCCTTGCTCTGGGTATGCAGCAGACCTGCTGTGACCAGAGCTCCGAACAACTGGTTGGACCCTTGGTTCCACTCAGGATGGAGTCCCCGATGACCAGAACTTTGCATCTCCTTCTCAGGGTGTACCTCTTCTGAGCTGGTGATGTAGGTTGAGCGGCTTCAATTTCTCTGGGGACCTGTTCTTCTGCTTCCTCCTCCAGGGCCACATACCTGTTCCTGAGGGGTGTCTGGGGAGCAGGCACAGCAGTTGTACGAACTGCCCTGGCCTTGACAGGAACCTGCTGCCACCGATTAGTTGGGCGCTGTGCACGGGGGGTCTCTCCGGTGGATTCTTGTCCCTGCAGAGAACGGAAATACATATCAATTTGTCCTCTGCCACCCGGATCCCCCACAGCATGCTCACCTTGGCCTGGAGCTCTGTCACCTGCCCCTCCAGAGCCTGAAGACGCTCACAAGAGGGGCAGGTGGGGGAGTCACCAGACCTCAGTCCCACCCCTGGGGATCTCACCCAGCCACCCCCGCAGCTTGGGGGACAGGTGGTTGCCAGGCCCCCCAAGGGCCCCGTCTGGGTCAGAGGAGCCCCAGAAGGGCAGCACCACTGAGGCAGGGCCCCTGGTAGCACTGCGAGTCGTCACCATGGCTCACAGCTAGTTCTTACCTCTCTCCTTGTTGGTGGAGCCTCCTCCTTCCTGAGGAAGACTCTCTTGCTGCCCTGCCTGCTTCCGCCTGTGCGAACGCCGGCGCAAACACCGGTGCGCCCTTACAGAGCACGCCTGTTTGCATGCTCTGTTCACGTGCGGTTCGGGAGCACGGCTCCCTGCCCGGCTCAGCAAGAGGGATCCGGGGGCTTCCCCTCTCGATCCTCCGCAGCTGCGCCGACTCCTGCCCCACTTATCTTTGGGGGATCAGCTGCTGCTGCCCCCACTGTTGCTTCTCAGCCTCCGCTGCCACCATGTTCTGAAACAGGTGTGCCTTTTTCCTCTGGTAACAACAGAGGAAAGAAAAGAACTGATTTAAAGAGAAGGAGAGTATGAGAAGAGAAAGGAGAGAGTACCTGATTTAAACAATGTCCTTGATTTCAGAAGAATTAGTCAAGATTAATCACATTTAACTATTACAGTTTTCCATGATATAACAACACAGGATACACATCGTGAAATCTCTTGCCTATCGAAAATGGTTGCAAATATTTATAATACATCAAAACAGGACACCTGTAACAATAAGTTAATTTGGTCTCCTCTAAGGTCTTCTCTGTTTTGTTTTCCATATTCCTTTCTTTAATAATATTATAAATTTGCAATCATTGTTCTAATCAATTTAACTTGTGATGGTTCCTAAGGTCTGTAAAGAATGCTATGTGACCAAATTAGTGGAAATCCTGGCCCTGAATTGCCATTACAAGAGACAATTATTAAGTTTTAGTCTACTGTTTTTTCTTTAAGACCTTGACATTTTAATCATTTTGGGGATAAGGTTACATGGTGTTTAGCAACTTGAAACATCCCTCTCTACCACACAGCTGTCAAACCCAGTCAGAAATTGTGCATTACTATTTTTGCCTGCATTTAACTGGAACTGAAGGGGAAATTGAGACTGATCATCTATCCTGCAAAAGCATCAGGGCAGTATAGAACACACCATACATTTCTTCAACAACACAGCTTACTAGGAACACATCAAACCTATCTTCTGGTTTCCACACTGGCTTCCCATTAACTATCACATCAAATTGTCTTGTCCTTATGTCCAAAGTACTCAATAGCTTGAGACCACACATTATGTTAGTCACATGGCACTACTAGAAGCTGCTCTAAAACTGCAGCGATTGAGGGCATAGAGAGACAGAATACCATTCACTGAAACATTAGCCCTCAGCCCTAATGCTACGTATACCACATACATTAAATGAATGTAGATGTCTTATGCACAGCAGAAATTTTCTTAAATTTAAAAATTACTTTTGCATTCAGGTAGATTGATATGACCTAGAAAACAGGTCTGTTTTACACTTTGCTACCTTGGACTTGGATATCAAAAGTAAAGCAGGGTTCAGTGTGGCCAAAATTAGGATGATGGAACTCAACAGCTCAGGATTCAATACATGGCACATCTCTCTGAACCTGGATCAAGGTCTAAGCCATGACTTTCCTACTCAGATGGGTGTGCAGTGAGGAGGGAGAAAGGAATTTTTGCACTGGCTCCATTACATGGTCTGTGTTGAGCAACCTCATAGTAGAGGAATGTAAGACCACATTTAGGTATGGAGGGGAGGCATAAATGTAGCCAGTTTTGTTCCTTCCTGCCAAGTGCAACATACGTCACCACTTTTTAGCACAGCCACAGAGCTTTAGAAAGTTTCCTTGCTCATCCAAGTACTTAGTGCACCAACCCCAATAAGGTCCTGAGACTAAATTTAATAATAATTTCTTAAATGACTTTTTTTTGGGGGGGGGGGGGGGGGG
>NW_005841969.1:2179972-2201707 GCF_000455745.1 Alligator sinensis
TACCTATGATACAATGTAGTGATACTAGACAACAGCAAAAGCATTAAAAAACAAGGTACCTATGGATCTTCAAGGTGCATGGCTCATTTCACAGCAAGCTGGAGCATCAATCCTAGGTCAAGATTATCACTATCAGAAATATGCTGCTAAATCCATATTTAACCTCTGAAATAAGTGACCAGACTGTCAAAAATGCCAAGCACTCAAGAACTTTTACTGATGTCAACAGGGGTAGTTACGGCTTCAGCTCCAATCTTCTTGTCTGGTCGCACTGCATTAGGCTGCTTTTTCTACTGAAATTATCATTAAAATTCCAGTCCTGAGAGTTAGTCACTGACCATTTAATATTAGTGGAAAATTTGACTTCACTGACTTAACAAACCACTTCCTAAAAAGGGTAAAATTTTTATGTTTTATAAAAGACACAAGGAAACTGAAACTGAATTTGTATTTTATAAATAGAAAAGTATCAAGGGGAAGGTTCAGTGCCTAATAAGCTAGAGCTTCTGTGCTGGTGAGATGATTTTTACCCAAGTTCCACCTCTCTCTCGGGATCCCATTTTTGCTGCTACAGCTAGCCTGGCTCCTATATGACAGACCGATGGGATGTCTTTAATGTCCTTTTACTTCCAACTGTGTGAGTTTATAGGAAATGAAATGTATTGCTTTGAACAAACTAACCAAGTGCTGCTGCTTAGGCAACTATGCTGGCCTTAAGTTTGTCAACAAAAGCCATGTAGACCTGCACAATTCAGGTGGCAGGATGTGACTTATGCAGAAACCCCCCCACACATCAGTTTCCAAAGAGGACAAAAACGGGAAAGACCAGGAATGGAAAATGAGCAGTGTCTGGAAACTTACACACCTTGATGAATCTTTCCTATCTAATCCTTGCACCACCTCAGCCACCCAAATTTAAGAGAAGGTCCTGGCCAGCCAGCAGTCCTCCCTGGGATGAAGAACCTGCTACCATCACTCTTTTTCCCTATCACATTCCCTTCTGGGGGAGGGCTTAAGCCTAGCCCAGACACCATCTCAGCCTAGCCAGTCTGCAGGCCCTACAAAGCTATTATGCCTCCCTAGGTGAGCCACCAAAAATGCTGATTAAAGGCTCCCTGTGGCATTGCTTTTTACCAGTGTTTGAGGCAGAGATGGAGGGTCTTTCTTTTTACTTTTCTAAGGTTCTTTGGTATTTGTGTTTACTGGAAGGAGGGGAAGGATTTAGATGGGGCTTTTGCGGGTGATGAAGGAGGAAGCAACAGCTGTAGCCCCTCTTTAGGAGAGGGTGTGGTACTGGTGGGGATGTTGGGGGAGAGAAGATGTATCCTTCCCTTGGGCGGTGGAAATGGATGGGAAAAGGTTTCTTGCAATTGGATGCGACTAGCAGTTGGGAGGTGTGGTTGGGATTGGCAGGAGCGTTTGCTTGTGTGGCATTTTAGGCAGGGAGACAGTAGCTGGAGTTCTGGGGTTTGGGTGTTTCAGGTATTCTGACTGTTGTTTGTTTGCTTACAGTAAATCACTCTGAGACCTTTGGGTAGGGCAAGATATAAATCTAATAAAAAAGCAAACAAAATTAATTCCCCACCTCCTTTCTATATATACATAAAAGGTTCATCTTTCAAGCCCTTAAGTAAAATGCTCATTTTATACGAATCAATCCAATAACTTGGTTGCTTTAACACCTTTTGTACGTAGACTACTGAAACTGGAAGGGGAGTGAATTTCAAAGATGAGAAAAAGTGTTCCTTTTTCTGTCCCAAGGCTTGGCAGGAATTTGCAAAAATGTTTTTATAGAAAGGATATCATCCAGCAAATGCTGAAACAAGCTCTGGATGGTGTCACATCAGCAGACAGACCCAGAGCCTTCATTACTACAAGAACAACATTCATGAGAAGTGAAACCCCCAAAACTGTCTTTTGTTTTCAAGTAGCAGTTTACTTACCACATCTGTTCATTTCACTCTTCATAGATAGGCCTACATGTAAGCATTGATCAAGATGTCTTTAAAGTACAAGAAAAAGAAGTAAGATTATGTCACCTGTTAAAAGTGTCAAAAGCATTAACGGACCATTACACCTCATAGGTGATCCAATCTTTAAGATATTTATGATAATTACACAGAAAGAAACTAAGTAATATGCTTCACAGAACAGCAAACTGCTTTAGTTATAGGCAGCTTTGAAATTGCTATAACCTTTGATTAGACTCTGCACTAAAATACTTCAAGTATTTTTTTTTTAAATTGCACAAATTATTATTTAGAAACATTGTACTTTCACTTGAAGAAAAAACAAAAAACATCCTGTCAAGCAGGTACACTCTCAAGTAATAATCCCTTCTCAGCTAAGGAGTCGCAGATTCTCATCAGGTCGTCAGGAGACATTGCTTCTATTTCTCTTTCTGGTTCTGACTTACCTTTTGAGGCTCAAAGAAGGGAGTAATAGTGCTCCTTTCTATTTGTAAACTAATGGAGATCTAAAAATGAAAGCCACAGTGTCTGAGCACATTCTTATTAATACTAGGGGTGCACCTATATGAGATTTTGGGGGCCAATACTGATAGCTGATTTTTAAGGAGGCATATCGGTGGATACCGATCCGATTTCTGATACAGCTGTGTGCAGCTGGTAAGTCTGTTGTGATGAAAGGGGAAGGGGGACGCGAAGGGAATCGTGGGGGCAGATCAACACCCCTTGTGGTGAGGGAGGAGTGGGGCTGGGGTAGGCACAGCCCAGCTGGGGCAGGGAGATGGAGCTGCAGCTTATTGGGGGGTGGTGGCTCACGCTGCTGCATGCCACTGTTTCCAGGAGGGCACAGGGTGGGCATGTGCCCTCGGATCTGCAAGGGATGGAGGGGGCTGGAGCTACAGGCCGCACTCCCAGCGCTGCTGGCGCCTGCTTAGAGTGCAGCGCAGCACGGCCCCTGGCACCAGCCCACAGCTGTAGCCTGCCTGGCTCGGCCCGCCTCATGCAGATCCAGGGACACATGCCTCCCCATGCCCTCCCAGTCGAGCGGCAGGAGCAGCAGTGGGAGCTGCCGTTTGAGCGGACAAGCCACTCCCAGACCAGACTAGCACTACGCAGCGGCAAGAGCTGCTGCCCCCCTCCCTGTACCCCCCGGATGAGCTGTGCTCCATCCTGTGCCTGCCCTGCCCGGCCCCAGCTGGCCAGCACCTACCCCAGCCCCACTCCTCCCTCATCACAGGGGGCATTGATCTGCCCCCCACACGGCTCTTCCCTCTCCCCTCCCCTTCCACCACAACAGACTTACCAGTTGGACCCAGCTCTCCACGCTGCCGGGCTGTGCTCCTTGCTGCCTATGTGCTGCACTGTGGCTGCATGCATGCACACATGGGCATTTATTGGCCCAATTATCAGCCACATCAGACCAATTTCCAATATAATCAATTTGCTTTATATTGGTGCCAATCTGATATTGGACTGATGTATCGGTGCAACTCTAATTAATACATTAATGCTTGTAAAGTGTTTTGATATCCTTGGAAAGCACTGAAGTGTTGAATTTGAACATGTTATTCTAGTGCTCTGAGAATGGGCTTCATTTGGGTAGGGCTGTATTTAGCACAGTTCATTTACATCTAGAAAATACACATTAACTGCACTACTCCCCCGAGAGGATTGATAGTTTTCAGTACATTCCCCTGACATGTTAAAATTTTGGATTCTAGAGACCATTTATATTTAAAGATCTTTTTTAGTGTTAGATCAAGGCAGGATGAATGTGCTGTATAAGCCAGTGGGTGGGTTGGGGGGGGAGAACGAAACAAAACCAAACGAAACAGAATAAAAAACCCCAACTATCCTCTTTAAAACTTGCTTCTATGGAAGGGCCTGGGATTTAAGGGTCTCTGCTGCAGCTACAAGGTCAGCTGATCATACTGCACAGAAAGGCGGCATTCTTGGTTAAGGGCAGTGTCCAATATCTACTAACCTTACAGGTATTTTTGGCCAGGACAAAGAAGGTTTTATTTATTTCAGGGTTGACTTCCTAACACTATCAGGGCTGACTTTGCCAGCATGCCTTGAACCTGTACAGGACAACAAACCCACCTTCTAAATATACCATATATATGAGTTTGTTTTATAGGGTTCTAACTGCTGTAAAATCTACTTAACATGAAAGAAATCAAGAGTAAGAATGGGTGAAAGGGTTTCTGTTATCCTGCCAACAGCCCTTTCATGGGCCATTAGGCTGGTATCATGTCTTCAAAAAGCTTCAAAACACCATTGTTATCTGAGTAGACTGCATTTTTGTATCAATTGACAGAATCCCTTCAGGGAACACAGGATCAGATTCACTGCAGAGAACAGTTTGGAGTGGAACTAGGTAACATGAACCAGTATTCTGGGAAATACAAGCAGCGAGAGGAGAAAACACCAGTTACATCATCATTGGCAATCCCCCACAGTTGAGAATGATTGTCTTTATCTGTAGATCTGAAGATGGCTGATGAGGCCTATCCAGGATCGACTAACTCTGTCGCAACTCAGGCACAGGTTTCTGTGCAGGGTGGGGGGTTTTGGGTTCTTGGTTCAGTCCATGAAACACTATTTCTAATACTCCTGTTTTTCTGTTCCCTGTTGTCTTTGTAAGCTTTCAAAGTACTGAGATCCTTGCAGCAGACTTTTCCTCCATTTGGGGATGTCCAAGGCAATAATCTCCTATGAGCTGATATCAATGTTGCATTTTTTGAAGTTGAGGACATACTTGAAGCACTTTCTCTCTCTCAAGTGTACACCTTGATTGAACTGGAAAATAAAATTTGCTTTGCGAGTCTGGAGTCAGACATCTGGATGATGTAGCTGGCCCAAAGTTGATGTTGGATGATCATCCCTCAGTGCTCATGGTGTTTGCCTGCAAGAGGATGCTAACACTGGTGTGTCTGTCTACCCACTGGACTTCAAGGAACTTCCGCAGGCAGCGTTGGTGGAACTTTTCTAGTGACTTGAGGTGTCTCCTATCTGTTGTCCATATCTCAGCTCCATAGAGTAAGATGGGGATCACGACTGCTTGATAAACCATGAGCTTTGTTTTGGATCTGATGTTGTTATTGTCAAACCCCCATTTACTCAGGCATGTGAAGGCTGCTCTTGCACATCTGAGGCGAAAACACCACACGAATGTAAATAAATATATAAATAAATCAGAATAAATTGCTAAACCAGGTGAAGACAGAACATTATAGACCTATAAATGGAACCGATTCACTGATTCAAGAGGAATGGAGAGAAAATGGTTCATAGCCTCAGACAGCTCAGGTCCCAGGCATTTTACTTAAATGCTTACATGACTCCTGTGACATGAGATAGAAAAGGAAGACTATTTATGCTTTAGCTTTCTGGTACTTGCTGTTGCAGAGAAGCCTGACTACATGATTAACCCATGTCAACCAATGCTGGCAGATGGTTTATGTGAATCACATTTTCAATGCTCCTTGAAGAAAAAAAATGGGAGGTGCATTTTTTTGTCTTAAAATGAAAGCTGAGATTGTTTGAAGGGCTCCCCAGCAGTCAAACTGTGCTAACAAGTGGCTTGTGCTGCTAATTCATTAATGGACTAGATGCTCTAATTCTTCAAAAATATCCCCCCACCCCAAGACAAGCATGGGGAATTACAAACCCAAGGGAGAGTATTTTGGAAAGTTATGAATATGTAATAGAGGCAACTCTTATAAAATTTTCCCCAGTTGCAACGATATTGCAGGTACCACTTTAAGTCAGCTAGAAAGTTTTATATGGAAGAGCTTCAAGGCCACAAGAGCATGCCAGGAATATAGCTACTGCAAGTAACATTTATGACAGTAAGCAACTCTGACAGCAAATATTAGCTATCAGTATTTGTGAGTTGGTTTAGACAACAACGTTTTGTTGGCAAAGCTATCTTGGTTAGAACAATGTAAAAAAATTGTAACTCCCACCTGACAGTTAAGCCAGTGGTGCGCTTTTATATTTCAATAATCAAGTGGGCCAAATCTGACACACAGAAACGAGCTGAAGGCCACATAGGAAAATATTATAGTTCTATATTTTGGACCTAATATGATGTATTTTAAGTAATATTAGAAAGGAAACCATACATTTTAATAATGATAAGCTTATTAATACAAAGTTAAAAGTTTGATATTTTGTAGTATCATCTTAAATTTTATAAAAAATAATTAAACTTCAGAAACATTGCAAAAATAAGACCAAACAAAACATCATACAAGATCATTAAAAAACTCTTTCAGGTATCAATTGGATATTGCCCATCTGGTACCACTATACCTCACTTCAGCTCTCTGCAATTCCTAGTACTCTACCAGTGTCTCCTGGAAGAAGAGCCATGTGCTTTGGGGACATGGTGGGAGTAGCACCATGCTCTGTCCCAGTGCAGTGGGGCTTTATTTGAAATTAAAAAAAAAGCCAAAAAAGTTGAGTGCTGTAGCCAGTCCTGTGTTGTACCAGAGTTCCATGGACATGCATGCATGAGGCTGCCAAAGGCCAGTCTCAACTGCAGAGCTTTGCAAACTGTGTGCCGCGACACATTAGTGTGTCGGCGGCAGCGTGTAGGTGTGTCGCGCGAAATGCAGAAAATTTTGCGGAAGGGCACCGCGGAGCTCCCTTACTCACGTCTGCTTCCCTTGGCCCCTCCCCCAGAACTGAATTACTGTGTCGCGAAATGATGCATGTCTAAAAAGTGTGTCACCAACATGAAAAGTTTGGAAAGCTCTGCTCTACTGCCTTTCCCTTTCCAGCTACCACAGTTTTTATAGGGTTTTGGAGACCAGGAGCTGAGCATAGCTGCTGTTTACTTCCTCCTTCTCTCCCCTACTGAATTCATCTTCAGGCAAAAGAGGGAATGAGCAGCAGCAGTAGTGCAGGGTGAGCTGCAGGAGTGTTCACCTGTGCTGACATGCTGGTTGAACACAACTGAGTTAATCTAACAGCCCCCAATACAGATCTAACATGCCTGTCTTCAAACAGTACAGTTAAAGCCACCTTTGGCACCTGTTGCCACAGAAGTCCATACACGCCATCTATGGGCATTTAAACACATTATTTTTGGTCCCGTGACATGCATCAATCTGCCGCTTCTGCACACGAGCTGACACGCACTGTGCTGTTGTATAAGCAGTGAAATGTGCATCAGCACACAGAAAATGGCAGCGTGATTTTGAACTAAAGCACCTTCTATGTGTTTTAGTTCAAGTGTGCTGCCGCCATTTTCTCAGTGCTGATGAACACTTCGCCACTTATACAACTGTAAGTGTCACAGCGCTGGGCACTTTCCAAAGTGCCTGTCGTGGCACTTGCATGTGTAAAAATGCCCTATAATACCAGTGCTCTTGCTAATGAAATGGGCAGATGAGAACCTGATGGTGTTCAACACTGAAAAATGCAAGGTTCTCCACCTTGGGAGGAAAAACCTGCAGCATGCTTATAGGCTCGGCAGTGCTACGCTGGTTAGCACTACAGATGAAAGGGACTTGGGGGGTCATGATTGACCACAAGGTGAACATGAGCCTTCAATATGATGCTGTGGCTAGTAAAGCGAGCAAAACGCTGGCTTGCATCCATAGATGCTTCTCAAGCAAATCCCAAGATGTCATTCTCCTGTTGTACTCAGCCTTGGTGAGACCGCAGCTGGAGTACTACATCCAGTTTTGGGCTCCACGATTTAAAAAGGATGTGGAGAAGCTTGAGAGAGTGCAGAGGAGAGCCATGCGCATGATCAGAGGTCAGGAAAACAGACCTTATGAGAGGCTGAGAGCCATGGGACTCTTCAGCCTGGAAAAGCGTAGGCTATCGGGTGATCTGGTGGCCACCTATAAGTTTATCGGGGGTGCTCATCAGGATCTGGGGGAACGTCTGTTCACCAGAGCGCCCCAAGGGATGACAAGATTGAACGGTCACAAACTCCACCGCAACCGATTCAGGCTGGACATAAGGAAGAACTTCTTAACTGTCTGAGCTCCTGAGGTTTGGAATAGACTGCCACCGGAGGCAGTTCAAGCACCACTTTGAACGCCTTCAAGACATATTTGGATGCTTATCTTGCTGGATCCTATGATCCCTGCTGACTTCTTGGCCATGGGGCAGGGGGCTGGACTTGATGATCCTCTGGGGTCCCTTCCAGCCCAAATATCTAATTCTTCATTTTTTCAATGCTAGATGCTTTGGAGGGACAAATCTAAAGGGCCAGGCATTTTGCCCTGGGTACTATCAGACAGGACAGGGTGGCTTGAATGCAGGTGAGAAAACATTTAAAGAAATAGGTCTGAAAAAGTCTTTCCAAACACCCCAGGTGTTGGAAGGCAAAGGCTTGCCTTTGCCTCCTGTGATGATGGGGGGGCCTTGGAAAACACTCCTACTAGAGCAAAGTTTAGCAACCAATGGCCTGTAGATCAGATGTGCCCTACATGCCATTTTTTATATGGCCTGCCAAGCTACGGGGCTTCGGAGGTGTTTCTGTGGTTTTGCTTGAGCGGTGGGGAGAAGTGGTAGCAGGCTGCAGCTTCGTGGGCTGGGTTGGAAGTAGCCCATGCTCAGAGCTAAGTTCGGTTAAAGTGTTCCCCACTCCAAAATGTTGCCAACCACTGTAACAAAAAAGTGTTGTCCTTGATAGGACTTGTTGGTCATTCTCAGCAGGAGTGTCTACATGTTCATTAATGCACTGTTAGTGCGTGGTATTTAGTACTTGCATAACCAAGAACTAAATCAATGTGCAGTAACTGGCACTACTGCACAGTAGCACCAGTGCACAGCTTTTTAGTGATGCTGTGTAATAGCCTAATACTACTGTGCTGTAGTGTATTAGCATGAGTTTTGCCCAGCATGCTACTGCACAGTGTTATTAGGCTACTGTGCAGTTAGCATCTCGTGTAGATGCACCCAGCAAGTCCAACAGGAGCAGCAGCAAGGACTGTTATTAAGAGTAATTTGGGAAAAGCTGTGCACCCTCTCCTTGGCCATCCCTCTTTCCTTTGGACTCGGAGATCATAAAATATAGCCTAATGACAATCCTGTTCTGACCATACTCAGAGAGTAGGGAATGGCTTATACTTCTCACCACACAGAAACCTAGCCTCCTGCACAGAATCACAACAAACTACTAGTATGTTAAGGAAGGCTGCATGGATTTTCTGTTTGACACAAAAGCTATGCCTTTAAGTAGGTTTACAAACAGAGCTACTTAAGTTGATACAGCTCCCATGAACTCTGAGGGTTTTGTGCATAGACAAGATACATTTTCCATTCATGTTGCTATTCATATTTGTAATTTATCTAATTTGACTCTTCAAATAGATTTCCATTGTCTTTAGATCAGTAATTTCATACAGAATTTTTCCAACAGAACAGATAAAAAACAATAATTTGCAGCAAATTATAGTAAAATATACAAAATATATGTACAAAGAAACTTACTTCTTCAAAATCTCTTTCACTTACCACTAGATGGCATTTTCCTCCAGAGAAAAACAAAAGAAATCCTGTTTTTTTATTTACTGTCATAGGAAGCAAGTTATAGTGGAAAATGAAGTATTTTTTATAATTTACCATTCGTATTCAGATAAGAGGGTATTAATGAAACTGTTTTACTAGCAAATTTACAAACTGTTCCTTTCCACTATTTATTTTTCTTTAGATTGTGGTTCTTTTTTTCAGTACACTGTGCATAACAAAAATGCATTGGGGTGGGGTGTGTCATTAATTTTAAAATTAACAGGATAATTTGGAAAATGTATATTGTTCCAGTAGCTATGTGATGTAGCATTTCCTGGAGTTACCTTATGGTAAAAATTCATTTCAACTAGTAGCACAAAAAAGGCATTTTTGTCCAGCAGCAACGATGTTAAATATTTTGCCTGTGAATGATTATATCTCATATCGGACCATTTTAATTCAAAACCATGCTGTAAATTGTGAATTAAAATAGTATTATGAAAATGACTGATATAGTCCCTAAATCTTTACATAGTTCTTTATAGTGCAATAAATCCTCATTTAGGGGTGCAATGCAGTTCTCTGTTGTGCATCTCAAAATTATATATAGATGATTTTCTAGTGTCCAGAAACTGCCACTTCAATGCCTCTCAGTAGGTTCAAATACTAAACTAGTCAAACAGAAGGTTCCCTAGCTCTGAGAGAAAGTGGGAAAGTGAGGCATGATACAACAGGAGAATTACGAAGAGCCAATTTTTAGTTACTGAAGGAACTAAAAGTCTCTCGGAATACATCAGTATACAGCTTTATGGTAACCACCAACCTCAACAAAATTCACCAAGTAAGCAAAATATCAATTCGCTATCCAAGGAAACAGTAACAAATGTATGAAAAGCAGACATTTACTATTTAACAAATGAGCAACAACATTTACTGCCACACTGTCATCAAGGGTTGGGATTCTATACAAATACAGACGTCTGTGCTAGCTTGCCTACAAACAGCATATAGGCCTGTGCTACTTGTGCTTGGATACACAGGATTTTTCTGCACAGCAGAGATTTTCTGATATAGTTTTCCCACTACAGTTATACCTGTGTAACTATACCACACCAATGCAACCACCTGGCAATGTTTAAACTGACTTAATGTACTTCCTTCACAATTCATTTAATCCATGTAGTTCTTTGCATTTTTAAATAACTCTACTACATTCTGGCCTGATATTCAATGGTGTAATGTTTTCCCTCTGGGCTCAATAAATTTGGGAATTTTTCTTGTGGTGTTTTTGGGATAATCTACTGAAAACCAGTGGAATTGTGGGACTTATGGTCAAACTCAAACTCCCATCAATCTTTCCCTGATATCCCATAATTCATGTAATTGGTCGGTACCATTTTCAAACTGTTGTCATGAAGCATGGGGGAAGCAGTGCTGAACACCAGGATACAAACCATCATTACTGTCTATCATACAGATAGAGCACTTCTGGAGTTTCAACCAGCCAGTAGCATCCTCTATGATGTCACAAAATTACTGTTGATGATGAGGATGAAGCAGTTCATGGTCTCCAGAGAGACTAATTCATCAAGATGCAAAGCAACACAGTATGGAGTAGCTGTAGGACTGCCACAACTGGTGTACTTAGCTTGAAGCAGGGCTGCATCGATGAGAATTTTATGGTTATAAAACTCATTACAGAATATACTTATGTCACTTCCCAAGCAGAATAAGATGCCAGATAAATAAAAAAAATAGAACTTGTCTGGAGACACAAGACACTTCCACCATAACCCACAGATCTTGATCAGAAGTACTACTGTCAAGCCCACTCCATATTTGCACCTTATAGACTAACTCAGCCAGAGATACATAAGCTTTCATGAGCCAGACCTCACTTTATCAGATGCCATGAAAGGACATGCACAAAGCAGGCTATCGAAACATTACATTTGTTTGCTTCTTAGCCCTAACCTCACTTCCCTTTCTTCCTTCCCTATTTTTTGTATTCAGATCACTATCTGATAGCATCTGATGTGAGCTCTGGATCACAAAAGCTTATGCATCTCTTATTCAGTTAGTCCATAAGGTGCATCTCTCCAGTCAGGAGTAAGGCCAGAGTAAACACTGCTAGCTCCCTCTCTCCATTTTGTATCATGCATGTAGTTTTACTTCCCTAGGTAGGGTGACCATATGGGAGAATGGGAAATCCAGGACACACACCGCCCCTCCTCCCAAGTCAGCAGTACTGCTACAGGCAGAGATGAAGACAGGGAAGGACAGGACGGGATGGGGTGGTGTGGTGCACCAGGCAGGCAGGCAGCATTGATGCCTGCCTGGTTTGCCGTGCCACTCCGCACTGCTCCCCATCAGATTGCACCCCACATCCCTGCGCTTCTGGGACGCTCATTTTAATTCTCACCAGTTGGCCTGGATTGGCCTCCGAAATCCAGGACTGTCCTGGCTAAACTGGGACATATGGTCACCCTACCCTGAGGTGTAGCATTTTACTTCTACCTATTGAACATCATTTCATTCTCTACATAAAGTGCAGTTGTCTAAATTGTTAAGAACTTTGTGAATTCTAATTCTATCCTCCAAATTTTTGTAACACTTCCCAGTTTTGTGTTATCTGCAAACTTGATCAGTAAGCTATCCCTTTGATAAAAGATTTGGATGCAGGAATAAACAGCATCAGACCCAGAGCAGTCCCCTGTGGTATGACACTTTAAACCCAACTATAAATGTATCAATTCTGATAGTTGTTTCACTTGCCCTTATTCTACTAGTTATGTATCCACTTAACAGTAATTCTATCCAGGCCACATTTCTCCAGTTTACTTATGAATATGTGTGTCATTTGGCACTGTGCCAAAAACCTTACTGTAGTCCAGGTATATTATGTCCACCACAATTCTTCATTCAAAAAACTAGTTACTCTGTCAAAGTAAGAAATAAAGTTGGCTGGTTTATTCTTAAATCCACATTAGCTGCTAGGTGTTTACAAAGTTTTTTATTTCTCAGGTTTACTGTTTGCTTTTAAAATGGCGATTGTTTGTTTTTAAAATGGATACAAGTTAGGTTTCTTTAGCCTTATCTTGACAGCAAAATTACAGTAAGTAGGGTAACTGTATAGCATTGTAAAACCAATCCAAATCCCTGTGTGGACAGTCTTGCTTCTGTTTAAGATAGTTTCTTTTTTGTTGAACTTATCACTGCTCCCAATTGACAACCTAAAGTGAAACAAGTTACTCCTATACAAAAGAAGAGTGTTCATACAGGAGTTGCACTATTTTATCTAAATCGGTTTAAATGTACTTCTGCCACAACAGGCTCATGTAGGCAAAGCCTAAATATTTTATGCAAGAGGCAACGATTTCTTAGGTTGGTAACTTTAACTGAACGAACTGCAGAGTTGGGATAGAGTTAGGCAAAATTTCAAATGCAAGACATTCTTCATCAGGTCTTGCATTCAAAAGCTTGCCTAAGTATCCCAACTATGCATGATCCAATAAAAGAGATCACACTAAGAAATCCTTGTCTCTTGCATAATTCTCAGACACTACCATAAATATTTGATGCAACTTTCATGAGCTTTCCCAGGTGGCTAACGGGTTTATAATAAAGACTGATCACATGATACCCATGCACTTCCTGTCACCTGGCAACAGTGGAAGTTGGTAGTAGCAGAAGTGTAATGAGGAGCAAGTGACACTGAACCACAAAAGAGACCTGAGAACCAAACTGGAGCAACAAATAAACATCATGGTATCTTTTATAAAGAAAATGGCTCCAAGGTCAGGTGGAAGGGGAAATAAAAGGAAGGGAACCAATCAATGTAACATATTTCCTTTTTAATGCACTGGAACTTCCACCCAATAGGTAGGATGAAGAAAATGACATAAGTACAGCTATGATGACAGAATAGAAACAGAATTAGCAGCCATATTAACTGGGATTGGGCACTAGCAATAGTTTTGCAGATCCATGAATGCAGTTGTTTATCTTTTATACTGCAGCAAAGAGAGAACTAGGAACTTAACAGGAGAAACAAAAGAGCAAGGTCCCTACTACCAAAGTAATGGCTAGTGTTCTCAAAAGTTAGTGCTGTTAGAAGCATTATGCGGAAACATTTCATATACTCACACATATATGAAAGTCATACAAATAGCACGTTTACCAGTTTAAAATTCAGGACATGTTCAAGAAAATGATCAACAGTGTTAACAAATGTTTCTATCATTCCGTGACAGATATATAGCATCTGTTCTCCATTTACCCGGATTATCTATTTTTTCAGCAAAAAATCATTATTCCTGTAATATAATTCTGCTGAGAGGCTTCATTTTTCTCGATGGTGAATATAAAATCTATTACAAGGATGCTACAATATCAACCTCTTTCTTATTTTGAAATCATAACCATGCTGGCTATAAAGTTTAACCTGCTGGTATTTTACTGAACAAGTAACACTGAGTGGGCTGCCATACATTTAACAGGTAAGTGCATCTTTTGCAGCTCAAAAATCTGTATGGATGGTTGCTTATAACTTGTCTAAAATAAGATCAAAATGTATAGACCATGATTATAAATACTATATAGTGAAGAAATTTAATATAATTATCATTAATCATAGAGGTTACTGTCTGAAGCAATATTAGGGGATTGGGCAGGGTACAATCAGAGAATGGAATGTAGGGCTCAGTGGGTAGAGGAAAGTGTGTGGTCATTTATTCTCTATGTAACTTTCTTTGAATAAAGTGATTTGTGTCTGATCAAAATAGAGACACGGCCTCTTTACACTCTTAACCTGTCTTCTACTTCTACCTATGCCTTTTTTAACTAAGAAGAATTCTGTATGCATTATTTTGTTGCAATTTTCCATTTTAAATATCACAGAAGTTAAAAATTAAGAGGCTTTTTGATAATTATAATTTCCCAGTAGATTGGACAAGTAATTTTTCAAAGATAATACCTTGCCTTTAGTGACGGACCAATACCCGTAATTCCGAAAATGTGAGGAAAATACCCACAAAGCATTTAGACAATACTATGTTGCAAAAGAAGTGAAGAAATTCCTCACTTGATCATGCAGAGTGATTATTTTATGCCATAAAACTTAAGATTTGAATGCTGTCACTTCAAGAAGTTGAACAGACCTATCACATACTTTCATGTTCATTGTGTTCACTCCACCTGGGGACAGACTATTGTAAATGGAGCTGTAATAGTTTATGTTTGTACTTTGATTTATCAAGCTAGCCCCAGACAAGATTTAGTACTTCATTTCCCAGCAACATATGTGCACATAAGGAAAACTTGCTTACCTGTAATTCTGCTTTTCTGAAGATCTCTTTCTGACAGCATGCTCACTCTTGGAGCTCATCTTCTCGGCCTGAAACTGACAACTCCCAAAAGTGTGATGTGTTCCCCTTAAGTACAACTATGGCAAGTTAGAATGCCAGGCAGGTTCTCTAGCCCAACACACTAGTCATCACTGGCTACAAATACCACAGCCTTTCCTCTCTAGCCAATTCCTACCTGTTGTGACTGGTTTAAGAAGCTCCCAGAATCATAATTTTTTTTCATCACTTCAAGCTTTTTCTGATTCCTTATTAGCCATTTTAATCAGTTTCTAGGTTGTCTAAATTGTTCGCCATTTGCCTAGGCATGCAAATAAAGAATATTCTTACATACAAATTTCAATACACTCTTCTGATAAATAATAATATTCAAGATAAAAATTATTTATATAGCTACATACAAAGTCCTGAAGAAATTATGAACCTCCATTCCCTTCCTCCCCTCCCCCACAAAAAATATTAGAAAAAAAATAACTATGAATGAGTAACACAAGCAAAATATGGAACATTATTATAAAAATGGCAAAAAATACAGTGACTTTAAAGGCTTTAAAACAGTGGAGGTTTTAAAACAATGGTGGAAGTTAATCAAGTTTTTATATACCTTTTCTGTTATCCTTTTAAAGAGTGGATAGACATCATTACATTAGTAGCGGTCCTAAACCTGGGAGATTAAAAATCTCTCCTCAAATCAGTCATGCTTTATTTTGGGGGGTATGAACAGTATATAGCACAGCAATAAAGTATACCAGCTAGGCTGTTCCCAAACGGGTTCACAACCCACCCATGTACACTCGCATACTCCCCACCCAGAAAGATGCCAGTGAGGCTGTTCTAAGATGTCCTTCTGTTAAGACCAAGGTCTTGAGAGCAGCTACTAGGGTCAACACCAGAGTGGTCTTCCTGGCAAACTGTGCAAAAGCATACAGTGAAAGGTGTGGGTAGGGCTTGCTCAGGAACATAGCCTTGTACAATGTAAAGGAAAGATGCACACCACCTGAATTCAAAGAAATCTCCTGATTTCTGTAGCATATCTATAACTACATTGTGTCATACTGAAACCTCTTGAAGTGTCATGTCGCTGCAAAGTCACTGCAGGTAATATGATAACTAAATAAAAACTGAACTTTACAATGCATTTTATTCTACAAAGATACCCCCTGATACCCTAAAAAATGGATCTGATTTGCATTATGGCTGAGAAATACCTCTCAGCATACCTTAGCTCACAGTGTCACAAGCAGATTCTAGGTGTACAGGCCAGAGAAAAAGCTCCCTTTGACAGCTCGCCCCTGAAATATGAGGTGGTAATGCTGGTTAATTACAGTTCACACACTGGTTGCAAACAATGACAAAACATGTATGCGCAACTCACTGAAAATACATATGTGATTACAGGGAAAAGGCATGATTGTTAAAACCAGGAAAAAACCTATACTATTATGACAGACAAATTAAAAAATAGAATACAAGAAAAGCTAGCGACACAGAAACCTACTATTAATGTAAACAAGGCTCCTGTGGCCATCAAAAATATATCAACAATGCCGAATAGGCCTAATCTATGGAGGGTAGATGAGATCCTTGCCAACACCGGTTATTATAAAACAGTTAGAAATTTTACAAAGAAGCAACTGTAGATACAGCTAATATTTACAACTGTACAATGCAAATGTATGTAGCTCCAGTAATTTCTCTAGTGAGGGAGATAAGCAGACGGAATATCAATTTGGATGCATCAATACAGACACAAACCAAAGTTAGCCAAAATAGAGTAATGAGTCAGGCATAAATTAAGTGTACCAGTTTTACATTATCTGAAACCCTGTTCAGCCTAATTTAACATCTCTTATTTTATTCGGATACTTGAGGTTTCAATTTAGTGCTACCTATATAAACTGATTTGTTAAACCAGGTATATTTTCTCCTTGCTTATTATATACCTAGTTCTGCTGTCAGTATACTTTTATGCATCACTCCAAGTGAACATGTAAATTTACAATTTACTTTCAGAAATGCTTTTGTAAAGTGCAATTCAAATTTGCTGGAAAAAAATACAAGAAGCACATTTCATTTTAAAGCTGAATGATGCTCACGGTTTTTGTGGTATTTCCCAAATCTATTATTTTCCAGACACCTCTTGTGTTCATTAAGATGCAAAGGTTAATTGTGGATTTACATTCTTTTTGGAACAACAAAATAGTATCAATGAGATATATAAAAGCAAATTAAATTTTGCTGCAGAACTCATGCCAACCAGGAATCAGGTTAAGCCATATCTGTGACCTAGAAGCCATCTTATGACTCATTTCTGTTATCTAAGAACTAAGGATGAAAATCTAATGTCTCAGAGAATCCAGTGGTAGAAGAATGACACCTGACTCCTTTTCTAGAAAAAGTTGATGATCTTCTACATTTACATGATGTTTCTTATACACAATGGTAATGGGTTCTACAAAAAAATTTAAAAAATGGCAATAATTAAGAGAGAAAGAAATCTGCTTAGAACAGTTATAATTTCATTAAAATAGGAACATAATTTAAAGATAGATTTTATTCTCTTTGATGATTTACTCATGCAAACTGCACATAAAAGAAAACAGTACAGTTTGTGAAACATGTCAAATGTAAAGACCCAAATGCTAAGTACAGAAGTAGTGTGACACATCTCTCAAAACGGAATTCATGGTGTACAACTATTAACTTGTTTCTATTTGTTGAACACAGATAGGTTTATAATGGTTCTTTTCCAACCCCATTGTTAAATTCGTTAACTGTTTACATGTCTCCTACACACTTATGTAGACTTATTTTACAAGCGCAACAGTTTTATTAAAAAAACTTTCACTTATATAAATAAAATGAAAAAAACTGTAGTGTTTAGGAGAGCAAATAAAAAAACAACAACAAACAATGAGGCTTTATCTAGTCCACCAAAATTACAATGAAGAGAAATGACTGTATAACTTTCTGGTAAAATTCACATTTTGTGCCTTTAAGATCAATTCCTTTCTCACCAGACTTAAGGTAGAGTTCATCATTGTGGAAATTTTCAGTAATTAAGTCATACCTTTTATGTGAAATGGTTAAAGTAAGAATGCTTAAAAATATGAGATTAACTCAAATTATTTCCTTATTTTTAAAATACAAAATATCCTATTATTTCCACACTTAAAGCACTGAAATGATATATACACAATTTAGATAACTCTTTGTCCAGTTTTTCTTATAGTATGGTTGTATATTATACAAATTATGTTCTTCCTCTGTATTACCAATTATATGTAGATTTAAAACTGAATCTCATAAGGAATTTGATGGCACTGAGACTTGTAGATGAAGAAGGAAGAGCAAATGAACTACATAACCCATTATAAATGCATTAAATCTTTGTTATATACATAATGGAATCCTGTCTTAGCCAGAAGTTGCTACTATGTATCTTTTTTTGCTATTATACAAAGTTTTCTGACCTGAAAGCACACATCTACTTTTTTTTTTTACAACTTAATCTATTGTAAAATCTTGTACTGTAGTTTGAACATGAGTACAGAATCAAAATAGATAATGGCACATTTAAAAAACTCAATATCCTACAGATGATTGGATAATGAGAAAAAGTGTACCTACAATCATCTCATCAGAAACAAACTACATCATGGAATGTTAGTTATCCAAGTTCGCACAGTAAATAACATTTTAAAACTGCAATCATCTATCAGCCAGCATCACATTGAAGGCATCTTTAAACATTCAAGCAAAGATTGCCGGCATAAACTACTGAACCATTCTCACACACACACGCCACACACATCACATTATAATTACATTGTTTCCAAGATACGGTAGATACTGATTTTTTCCACAAGGTATCAAAATTTTGCTACTAAAAGATGACAGTGCTTACACAAGAATTAAGTACAAGATAGCTTGCAAATACAAGACAATGACAAAAAAAAAAAGTCTTGAGCTGTCTAACGAGGGATTTTTAGACTTTTCTGGCATCTAGACCATATACTTGTATGAATGAACTCCTTAGTCTGCAACTCAAAAATCCACAAAATATCAAACTAGTTTTGAAACTCTTCCATATCTGAGATCCCTGTAATTGTACAGTATCTTCTTACTGTTTCCTATTAAGCTAGTAACAAAGGCTAGCTGCAGAACTTTGTTCTGATTAAAGAAGTAAAGCTCCTCTCCTTAAAAAGGAAAAAGTGTTGAAAAAATTGATATCAGTTTAAAAAAAAATCTAATAAGTAATGACCCTCATCTAGGTTAGGTATGTGCATAAGAGTACTGTATCTCATATACTGTACTGGCCCTGTTGAACGAATAAACAAAAAATCAACAGTTAAAAAGCCAAACAAAATGCTATACATAATATAAGCAAACATTTTCTCCCAATGTTCTCTCTCTCATAATGTGCAAAACAATAAAAAGGCAAAAAGACTAAAAGCAAATTTACTGTTACTGTCTTTTCTCTTGCCTAGTGCTTTATGACCTTGTTAACATTACAAAGTCAATAGGGACTATGCAGAACTTTGGTATAAAATGTCACATAACAATATTATCATCACAGTCTTGGGAACGAGCTTTAGTAATTCACCCCAATGTTTGTTGAAATAAAACCAAATTAAAAATGAAATAAACCACATTGTACTGTACACACACTTTACACATTGAGCACAGAAAATAACTAGTAAATCTAATATTTTTTAAAAAATCAGTCTTTTGCAAAGAGACTGGAAACTACTTTTCAGTCTCATCTTCATCTGCCAATCTTTAAAGCCAAATTTAAATCTGAATTTTAAAAATGAATAATTTTAAACTACAGATTTCTCCTAGGTGAAGACTGGTCTTTTCTTGATTTCCCTTTGAAGTCAAAAACATATATCTAAGAAACTGCTGTAATGCAGGTTTTTAATCAACTTCCTGAAGGCTGTGACTGGGAAGGAGGAGCCATTACAATTTGTGAAAGAACTGGCTCTGTACTCTGGTCCGCCATCTGGGTGAGAACTGATGTGGCTACTGCTTCTGCCTTGGAGGTTGAACTTACTCCATTAGAAGTGCTGACAGAACTATGTTGAATAGCTTCTGTATGTGGGCTACTTGGCACTGAAATGTCTTCAGAACTGTCATCCTTATCTGCAGCTGAGAAAAGAATAAAAAAAGAATTCACTTGCATTTTCCTGAAATGTATAAAAAAATCTCAGAGAACATTAAGATTTTCCATATAATTAAAATTAATGGCTTGAACATGGCAAGACATTTGTCAAAACAATTTTGTTTCTAGTTTACTTTTGGTATTTGTTTGATAATAAAGGAATAGTTTGTATTAGGTTGTGTTTTCCTATACAATGGAAACATCGATACCAGGTTAGAGTATTGATGAAATGTGTCATATTTTGAAATAACGATTCCCATATCTTTAAAACCATTGTTACATTTGACTGATTTTCTATCTAATGCAGCGACTGATGATTATAACACCTGATTCTAATGACCCACGCACATATTTAAGCAATATTTATAGACTAAATACAACCAGCTGTTCTATAATTACATGAATTAATTGGATTCAGATTTTTAAGCAGCACAGGATACTGCATTTGAATAGTGATTCAGCAATATAATAATTCTTTATGATAATTAATGTTTGTGAAAATCATTCTCCCTAAAGGTAATACATTTAATTGTTATTGCTCGGTTGGACAATACTTCAACAAAATGCAACATTCTCATTCTTTCAACAGACTGAAATTCAGACAGCAGAAGACTGAAATTTCAATTGCCTTTTTGGCACCTGAATGTTTTCTGGTAAGAGTTAAATAATTAATGCATAACACACACAAATCCATAAAAATAAGACATACAACAACATTTATTGGATTCTGTATCATATAGTTGAATTTCTCAAATAAATTACACAACCTAATTTACTCAAATTACTCTTATGACAAATACCAATAACAAAAAGAAAAATAATGTATTGCTGTGCAAATTTAAGATTTTTTAAATGCCTCATAGTTCAACAAAACAAAAAGGAGTCTTTCAATAAACACAAACCTTTCATCTAGAGTACAGAAAGTTCACTATAAGAGGAAACACATATATAGGAGCACATATATAGCTATTATGACAAAGTCTTCTTACTGGATTAATGGATATAAACATAGAAAGTGTTTAAGTGAATATATTCCTCTAGGTATTTTTACATTGAGATAACTGGTAAATGGACTGCTGTTAATGAAATTCATCATTTAAAAAAATATTCCTTCTTCAAGTATTTTGGAGTCTTCTTTTAATTAACCCAATTAGTACGTAAGCAGTATTAAGTTAAAAGCTGAGCTAATAAAGCTTTTTTGTTTTAACAGACAAAATAAGCTCTATCCAAAACCAATGAGATTTCAGCAGATGAAAACTGAAGGTGATGTGAATATCTGAGACAAGTGAAAGATTTTCTTGTATTACTTCAAGGTTCCTAGAGTATTGCTCAACTCTCCCATGGCAACTCAAATCATTTATCTGAGCACTTAAAAACTAAAAGGCAAGTATGAATTAAAAAATGAATTAAAAAAAGAATGTCCAAAAAAAGAATGTACCATCTTATGGTAAAAATAACTAAGAACAAGTACACAGTGGGTGTGTCTACACATGCACTTTAATGTGCATTAAAGCATCACAAAAAACTACACTTTCACTAATGCATATTAAAATAGTCTAATGTACCTTTTCTGGTACCTCACAGTAGAGGTACTAAATTTAATGCAGATTAATGAACATGTAGACATGCCCAGCATGGATAACAAACAACACTTAAGTTTTAAGGATAAGAGAATTCACTGAATGAATAAGGTAAGTCCATAACATAACAAAATGTTTACAGAAGCGGGAAAGATAATAGTTCTACAAAGGGCTGGTTCAGC
>NW_005841969.1:2201738-2207357 GCF_000455745.1 Alligator sinensis
AAAGTAAGATCAGACAGATGTGCAAATAGAGGGCAGCCTTGCAAATTTTTCAAAGAAACTCTGCCTCAGCCTACAAGTTAGCAATTCCTCTTATGGAATCAACCCTATCCCAGAAGCACTGGGCTGATCCTTTAGAACACAGATAACAAAGCTCCTACCCGCTTAGATATCATGCTTTTTATGTACACTTTTATCTTTTTTAATGATCCTTCAATCTTCAAGACTCAGATAAATATCAAAATAGGAAGACAAGCTACATGACTGGTGAATGTTGATATATGCCTCAAGACAACATGGCAATAAGATGCATAAGATAAAGAAACTTAAGATGAGAAGAAAAGCATTCATGTCCCTAAACAGACATAACCATCCAAGAAAAAAAAAAGAGTTTATGGGCATGTGTTCAGTGTGCATTGCTTGGTAGGTATTTTCTTCCCCATGTCCACTAATGTGAGACTCTGTATTAGTATAAAACCAAATAAAAATGACAAACATAAATATGTTAAAAGCTTGTCCCAGAAAAAAAAAGAATTTTTTCGTTGTCTTGCATTTTTGAAGATGAAAACATTGAAAAAAAGTTAAATGGAAAACTAGGGGAGCTAGTTTTTCCCTTTCTCCCCACAGACATTCCTGTCTATTGCTGCTACTACTTCTCCACCTATTGACAAAAACACTGACAGTTCCAGAAATGTCTCCTCCTTCATATCATTATGTAGCAAGAGTCTTCTGCAGGTGTAACAGCTAGCAAGCCACACAAAGGGAAAGGAGAGGTTCTTCATCTGTTAGAAGAGAAGGGAGAGACCCAGGCAATGTTACAGCTACCCCCTATATACACATAACTCTCATTCATTTAATCCCTGAGAGGAATGAATGTAGCTGTATCACTGGCACAGAAAAGGGGTGTTCAGTGTTCTGGATCTGGTGAAAACTGAGAAGTCAATGATTCAATGAAAGAGAAGCATATAAGAACGTTTATAAGAACACACAAAAGAACTGTACAATAGCCAGTTAAAGCTAAAGAGAATAACTGACACCAATAAGCAAATCAGATAACAAGAAATGAAACAAGATAACAAAATATGATAACTAGAAATGAAAGCATATGATTCAGATACTTTCCAATGCCAAAGAGGAAAGAGAAGCTCAAGGCAGGTATTAATTTCCATATTATACACAGATATAACACTAGGATGAGATAACTTTACATACAACTAGTAATTTAATCCTCAGCAAGACTATAAAGAAAATATCTGGAAATGAGAAGCTTCCCAGAGGGTAGCTATGTTCAATTTCCTTGAGAGTCCAAGTTTGCAAGCATAGCATTTCAAATAACCAACAACTGGGTTTAAAATCTGCTTTTGGAAGAACAAAATATTCTACTCTATGGATATACGGTACAGCTAAAAATTACTCTTCACCAAAGGAAACTCATTTCTTAAATCAGAAGTAGGAAATGGAGATGGAATATTTCTAGATTTTACAAGAGCCAGAATTGCATTGTGATGCACCTTTCTACTGGATAACTAACTTTATAAGTGCCCTGTTGTCACAGTTCAGGGATCCAATCTGTGGACTAGGTGAAACATGAAGGTGGTATGACCAAAAAACAAAAATACTTCTGTTTTTCCAAATGCTAAGGTCTTGGTTGGCCCCTTACTGTATAGTGGTATAGTTCAGCTAGTGCAGGAAAACTATAGAAATGTGGGGGAAGTATCTATGCAAGACCATATGTACCAATACAGTCACTAGGGTACTGATGAAAAGCAGTGAATAGACTACCCCTTCTTGAACAGCCTGCAAACAAAGGATCAGACATCTGAAATTGGCTAGGGATGTTCCCCACTACAATTACACAATTGCTTCTTTACAACTAACTTGGGCAAACTTTAGTCTTCAGCAAGATTCAATGCAATGTTCTGGAAATTTATGAAAACAAACAGGACCACCAATTCCTCACAATCCATTTTACATCTATCCTCCCACCCTGAAGACCGCAAAGACTTGGAAGCATGTTCCTGAAATCAGGTCTGAGATGAGGTGGCTAGAAAACATTTAAGCTTCTCCTATATAGTCTAAATTTTAGTCTTTAAGGCTAGGGACAGACATTCAAAAAGCCTGATCCTGATTTGATTCAATCTTTGCAGGTTACTCTAACCTGCAAAGCGTGAACCAATTTGGAGGTGGATAGACATTCCCTTTTCATTCCAGAAATGCAGGCACATGCCTGCAGTGACTCAGGCTAGAGCTGCGGGGATCCCTTCCCTTCCACAGTGCTGAGATGAGGGGGCCATGGCCCGGCTATGGCAGGACATTTTAATTGGGGGTTTCCCCCCCCCCCCCCACCAGCCCAGCAGGGAATTGCTAACTAAGTGTTTATCACCCCATTAAGAAAACAACAGAGGGACATTACCAGCTACCTGCTGATTTTGCCTTTGTCCCATCTGACACAGCACAGACCACAGCCAGCATGTGGTTTGCTAGCTAATGCTGAGAGGTGTCTGTGTAAGGCAGAGGGGATGGGGCAATCCCTGCTTAGCAGGGAGTGGGGAGGGGGAGAGCAGAGGGAAACCAGGCAGATGCCTGTAGTCTCTGCCACAACTCCAGCCAGGGAGCAGAGGGAAGGGGCAAGCTCTGCTGTGGAGCAGAGAGCCTCACTCAACCTAGAGAGCATGCTGGGATGCTGGGGGTGTCCAGTTTAACTTAAACCAGCATGGGGTCTGGGACAGACATTGTATAAACCGTTTTGACCCAAATCAGTTAAGTCTGATGCTACACTCAACCAGGTTCATCTCAAACCGGTTTCAGTCATTTTCAAACTGGTTTATGTGCACTGAACATCTGTCCTGTTACAGCTTTAATCCAGTTTCTGATCACTTAAACCTGTTTATGTGTAATGTCTGTCCCTTGTATAAGGGCTTGCTCAGTAGCATGCTTACTTGGGAAGACCCCAAGTTTACAATCAAGTAATTACTCAGATATTGTTCCATCCAGCCTCATGAAATTCACCAATTTTCCTTTTTGCCTTTCTGGTTTCTAAGTCATGATCATTTCTTGGGACCCTCCCAAAAAGCAGGCTGAGGATATTTAAAGTAAATGATAAAAAATGCTAGCTACAAATAGTTTGAGAACAAAAAGAGTGACCTAAGTACTTGCACTATTTACTCTGTGTGAAGCAAAAATGAATCCTACATTCAAAAGTTCCTTCAACAGCTAACAAAAATATTCTGCAAAGCCACTGGTTGCCTGTGCCTTTTTGAGTGTATCATGAGCTGCAGAGTAAACTGCTAACGCCATGCATATATGGTATAAATTAACTGCATCTCAGCAGTGTACAACACTTAACACTGCAGGAATATTCTAATCATCTCTTCTGGCTTTTTCTACACTACATGGGATTTTAAACTATTCAATGGTTCTTAAAACACAAGGCATAACTTTTAGTTTCCAGTAGTATAATGAAGCAGGGATGACCAAGGCAGCAGTCCCAGCACTGACCCTGGTGTGTGTAAGAAAGTGAGCAAGAGAGACACGTAAGCATGTACATGTACACGCACAAAAACCACAGCGGTTGCGCTGCCGGCCTGGCTGCCGCACATTGCTGGCAGCACAGCCATTGACACTGCCCCATCGGTGACTGCCACCCAGAACCCAGTTAAGCCTCTGTTAGTTTAATATGTCAAATAAGTCCTATGCAGACCACTACTGCAAACATATTAACTGATCTTAATTGGTTCTTCCTTGAACATGTCACTGAACCTGTCCATTTTTCCAACATCATATTAATTATTTCCCCCTCAGAAGTATTGGGAAGGTTAATGTTGGCACAGTACCCAACTCATAACACTTACACAGAAGGGTTTTGTGTATTTATATTTTTTCTGATATATACATACATTCTTCATCTACCAAGTTCCTCCCATAACATACTACCCACTAAACTAATCATAAGAGTAGATAAATATTGTTTTTGTAAGATGATAGAGGTCTTCACAAAAAAATACCAGCTCTTTATATCTTCCTTCTCGCCATTTCTTTATATTTTCTTTAAAAACACAGGCTTCTTTTTTAATATCGATAAGCATGTTGGCATCTTACATACTCTGTTATGTGTTGTTTCTTGGTAAATTAGTTTTACTACAACATCTTTTATTATGAAGGTAATCCTAAGTACCTCAAGATCTACAGTGAATTAGAAATACTACTGTACCTTTTCAAGGCAGAAAATATACACAATAAACACATTTGGTGTTTTAATAAAGAAATCCTTCATTTGTAATTAATTTGCCAGTCTATTTTGAAGATGTGTAAGTTTAAGATTTTTTCTTGCAAATCCAGACATATACATGACTTCCTGCTATCAAAATTCAAGAAACCCAGCTTGTTTAGAAAAAAACATGCATGCATAATGTTATCCCCCAGTAGCTTCTACATGAAATTATGTTGTTTGTCAGATGGGAGCCATAATGGCCTCATCCCTGCAGCAATCATTGTTAATATAAATCCCAAACATATTTCTATATGGTTCCAATTTACTCCAAGATGCTATTTTCCATCTTGTCAAAATGATTGGGGATCAAAGGACTAAGATTTATAAGCTCAAAACTGACAAAATCAGTGTTCTAAATATATATGGCAATAGAGACTTGCTAAATCTCCTGAATCTTTTAAATTAAAAAATATTGCCCATTCTGATGAAACTGCTTACAATGACTACAAGTAAAGATGGTGGCCATTAAGTTTTATCGCAAGCACCTGAGGATCTGTTTGCATGCAATACAAAATGTTCCTTTATTCTCCTGAATTACTGACACTGGCAAATTAAAATGAAGTGGCTACATATGGCAGAAACAATCTTCACATTTACAAATATCCTGAAATATCACTAAATCATAAAAATGAAAGCTGTGGGTTATATATTATGAATGTTGCCTAATGCATTCCCTGCTCAGTTATTTGTTACAAATTTGTGTACAATGGACACAATTGGCCATTTATTCTACAGCAGCAGCTGGTTCTTGTACTGTGCATCATAACCAAAAAATGAAGTAACAAGTAAGAAGAACACAATTAACCTTTAAAATGCTGAAAAAGAAAAAGTGAATACCAAACTTAATTTCCTTAAAATTGCATATTTTTCCTGATTTTTTTTAAACTTGTGAATTCTCAGTGAGTCTTTTCCTTTTATAATTGTACTGTAAAAATTCAAACATCTTCAGTTTTTTTTATAAAAACAGCTATTTTATATACAAGTTAAAACAGTAACAGTCAGGAACCTGCTTCTGGTTATTTTAATGGATTGGCTGATCCTGGGTGTATTGGTAAATGAGGACACTACCCTCAAATGAAATCTCATTATGAAATGGTAGAAACAAGGACCTTTTGCCTTACCAAAATAAGATAAAGCATAAAAGAGATGGTTTATTATGTACTATCAATATATTACTTCTATTTAACAAAAGTGGGTACAGAATTATTTCCTATGATTCTTTTCTATTTAACATACATATTTATTGAAGTAAGGAAAATGTCTATAAAATGTTGCAGAATGTTTGAAGTTTAAGTCAAAAGCTTAAATAGTTTCAAAAGCTTAAAACAGTTTGAAAATATCATACATTCATT
>NW_005841969.1:2207388-2231359 GCF_000455745.1 Alligator sinensis
ATTTAATAGTAATATTAGAACCGCGCTTCTCATTTTTAATGTTCGCTCAGTTCACTTTGGCAGTATTTCATTGATGTTGCCTGAGGCTATAGGTAATGGAACATTACTCACTATGATAGCCAGATTTCTTCTGCATGGCGGTTACAGGGCAATCTTTATGAGCCAGAAGAAGCTGTTTCAGCTGTGCCACTTCATTTCTCAGCAGGGTGACTTCATTCTAAAGGAGAAGAAAGTTATGCACTTTACCAGGATCAAACTACATTTCAGCAGTAAGCATTAGCAGTCTCAAGTTTTACAAGATCTTCAGTTGTTCATTTGGGGGTAAATAAAATACTATACATACATCCATTAATGTAGACTGCAAAAATCATTATTTCTGACTTGAATATTTACTGAAACGTTGGCTAAACAGTCATTTCTAGATTATTTTAAAGGAAATGCCATTTCTTTTATTGTATCATAATTTGCAGTTTGTAAACTGCTAGTTTTACATATAATCCCATTCACGTGATTAGGGTTATTATACAACTTTTCTGCAGAACTGCTTGGTTGGCTTGTAACCAAAACAAGTCTACTGTTAATTAGATGCTACAATGAGCAAAATAGCAAGTCAGAGAATATGGAATGATTTTTTGATGAGTACATATTTATATTTAAACTCTATAAAAAGGAAGTCTCACTGTATAATGTACAAAAGGGCAATAGCCATCTCACAATCTATCATTTTTATTTAGTGTTAGGATTATGTTGCAGTTGTGATGGTCTATGGCAAATGACAAAGAGTACAGTGGTACTTGAAAGCTCATCTAAGGCCCTCTCAACCTGGTTCAAAAAAAAGATATCATTCACAAAAATCCTTGCTTTGATCATTTTTTTTGATAGCTATGAATAAACCCAGCGTAAGATACAAAAAACAGAATCACTGCAGCTAATATGAATTAGAGGCAGTGTAGTTTAAAGCAGTGGTTCTCAAACTTTTTTGTACCAGGACCCATTTGTAGACAGCGATGGCCAGTCCCGACTCAGTGCCCCTCACTCCCAACCCGCTGCCGCCCAACCCCAGGTCCCAGCCCCCCCTTCACCCCATGTGTGGGGCCCCAAGCAGCCCCCTGCATGCTGCATGCTGGAACTGTGACACTCTGCAAGAGTAAAGCCATGATTTCCCATGTGTTTCTCCTTTAAAGGAGAATCCATTTTTTTCAAGTTTGTTGATCCATTTATAAAGTTTGTTCACAACCCTTTCCATATTCTTGTGACCCATTTTTGGGTTGTGACCCACAGTTTGAGAAATGCTTGTTTAGAGGATAGAGCACTGGATGGCCTTTGGGGACCTGAATGCTATTGCCAGTTCAGCTACTAGACTGCTGGGTGATTTTATAAAGGCCACTTCACTCCTCTATTCCTTAGATTCCCCATCTGCAAAATGAAGGCTAATGACACTTTACTCTTTTGAAAAGTGCTGAGATACATACTGACAAAAGGTAGTCTATAAAAATGGAATATCACTATATTGTATAGTAATCAAAACTAAGAATGGTGTGACATTTTACATGTAACTATTATTATCTAAATGACTACAAAAATATTGTATATCTAGAAACCACTAAAGTATCTATCAGTTTTTGTGATTCCCACACTTGATTAAAATTTGTCAATATAAATTTTGGCAGGTTAGTTTTTATACTCAATGCATGTCATTCAGGAACACATTTAAATAACCTTGTTAAGCAAAAAGTAATCTTGTCTAATCACGGAATCTTTTAAATTATTGACACTGTAGCACAGTATGATTTAGGTAAGTAGTGACTATAGTGTCACAGGAGTGAATTAAAAGAAAAAAAATAAAAACAAATGAGACCTAAAAGATGTCCTCAAAGATTTAACTTACATAAAAACAGCAAAACAAGAACTTCAAATGATCAGTCTGGGAGTTGAAAATGAAATGCTATACTTCAGAGAAGAACAGAGAAGAATCAGAACTAAAAAAAGAAAATTGTTTTGATGGCTTGGTTGACCTTGTACATAACAAATGCAATATTACAAAATCAACATTATAACTAAAAATCTGATTCTATACCAAGCGTCTTCCCTGCCTAGGATCTCAAGATTCCCATGCTCTTGGTTGCCTGTGAGCCAACCAAAGTAGCTGTTAAGGAACCTGGTGCACAGAACCCTGGGCTGCCAAGCAGATAAACTGCAGGAAACCGCCCTAGGTAATTTTGAAGTTTTTGACAGATTTAACAGAGTTTTTAATAGTAAATTGTTTATTTCTTCCTGAACTGGAATAAAAATATTGGTATAGTTTTGAGAATAGTGCGAGTTACTTTGCAGTTGCTGCAGCCGAAACAAGGAGTTCAAGAACATAAACCATTATTTCTTAATGGTTTGGTTCCTGGTTTAGCAGAAATATATTTTAATTCCAGAGGATATTCTCAACAGGCCACAGCAGTTTAGATGTAAGTTGAATTTGCAGCTTGGATTCTTTGATTTCATCCATAGCTTCTTCCTCTCTGTCATTTTCAATTTTAGGAAAATTAATTGAGAAAGTTCCATAATCTAATGAGATGCATAAGACAAGGTGGTCAATTACCAGCACAATTACCCATGGACCGTATATAAAAATAATGGCTGATAAAAACAGATCAATCCCATATAGTTATATTTTAAAGATTTTTCATTCTTTTCTAACAAAACATAAAAAGTAATTGAAATCTGATACATTTCATCAGATTTGACAATGACAACTGAAACATCACTTTCTTCTACTAAGCATAACCTCCCCCCCCCCAAACACCTGTTGAAGTCCAATCACTGTTGATTATTTAACTAGAAGTAGTATTATGTTCAAGAGAGGTGATGTGCAGATGCCACCAGCTACAAATGGCAAGATGTAAACTACGTATATTGTATACAGCATAGATGTCAAACATACGGCTCATGGGCTGGATCTGGCCCGTGGAGCTGTATGATCCAGCCCCTTAGTCTCTGGACTAACCCCATGTGCCTTATGGGGTGCATGCCAACACCAGCCCTGCATGCTGCATGTAGTACACAGGCCGGACCCAGTGCTGCATGCATCAAAGTGGGTTGGTTAAGGGTGTGTGCTGCATGGCCTGTTCGTGCCTCACAGGCCCTGCACGCTGGCTCTGTGGCTGGTCTGGATTGGACTATGCCAAACCAGAGTGCAAGGCCTATCAAGTGCGGCGCTGCACACACCAGGTGCTGTGGGCTGGTTCTCTGTGCCATGCGTGGCTGGACCAGCCTGTGCACTGAGTGCAGCGTGGACTGGCACTGGGGATTGCTCTGTACATGGTGTGTGGGCTGGATCTGGCACTACACGCAACTCAGGGGGTCAGTTTGGGTCACAGGTTGCATGTTGCACCCTGCCATACCGACCCCGCACACTGGATCTAGTGCACATGGGTTGCCTGGGGCCTGATGCAAACTGGCCCAGGAGCCAGTGCACAGGGCCAGTCTGGCAGAGTGTTGCATGAAGTGCATACCTCAGACTGACCCGTATACAGCACTGAGTTCAGTCCACATATCACATGCAGTGCAAGCTGCTGTGTGGGGCTGGCACATGCTGCATGTGGCCTGGACCCAGCACTGGGGCACAGCAGGTTAATCCCAATCCACCCCACAGATGAGCCCAGTAATCCTTGGCTGGATCAGTTTGACACACCTGGTATACATCATGGAGACTAATGACACAGGAGAAATATCCATTATCTGGATATTAATTCTAGAAACCAACCTTTACAGGTCCCACCAGACTGATACTCTCTTGCTATGTACGTGAAACTGTTGAGGCTCCCCTTCTAATATGTTAATAAGTAGTCTCCTTTTAGAAAATCGAAGGATTACTGTAAGTGGGACAAACACCATTTAGATCTCTGTGATCTCTGAGGTTAGTGCAAGCAATTTGTCACAACACTAATAGGCTTATAAATACTTTACAACATCAAATATTTGGTTAGAGACAAGTAGGAAATAAATACATCTTGTGCACTGCCTAATAATGAGGAAACAAATTTTCTAGTCAGAGATTTAAAAATACATTACCAAAGCAGAATTAAGGATAAAAACATAAATCTGTATTTCTCAAAGCTGCTTCCAGCATACCCCTAACCCCCTTGCTTGAAGAGGCTCATTCTTCTACCAACCCCTCATTGCAATGTACTGGATTCAGTGTGTGATTTTTTTCCCCATATAGCTTACCTAGTTTTGGCTGGATACAAACTATGGGTATGAGTTGGAGAGAAACTAAGGAATGGATCAGAACCTTCTTGTTTAATGTTAGGGTAGTGGGTCAGACAATGTAGGTCTGCTATAGCCATCCTAAAAAGGAAGTCGTTCAGAAGAGAATACAATATAGGGAACCATGAAGAAAACACCCTACACAAAGATAAGTGGGTAAGAAAGTGCAGCAAGCTTCTCGGTACAGGAAAGGACTTTTACCAAACTTACAGTCTTTCTGTGGTTTAGCTTTCTCAATCAGCTTATGCTGCTGTCAGACAAATGGTTAACTACTGATTGTTGATAACTGAGTGTCATTGGAAGCAACAATTTTTGCCTTTTCCTGCAAAAGAGGCCATGATTCCTCTACAAAAGTGACCCTCATGGATTAAATTACACTGTTCGCAAAGACCTTCATCCTCTCTCCCAACACACATTTTTAAGGCTGCTAAAACATGTGGGGCCAAACAAGGCCTCTAAATACCTAACAATAGCATACTGTAGTGTACTCTGGTATATCACTACTTGTTAGCAGGGAAAGGACCTGAAAAGAAATACTCAGCAGTCACTGCAGCAATTCTATATACTGCTCAAACAGGTGATGTGAAACACAGAATATATCTTACAGACACAGAGATACAGCTTTATGCAGTACTTCTGTAAAGAAAAGTCAATTCCTAAAGTTTATTTAAGAAATTTGAGATCCTAAACCAACCATAGTGCAGAAAAGCAAAAATGAAAATTTTATTTTTTATTTCACATGAAATACTGTAGGTATGAAACAGCTAACGCAGAAAAGCTTGCAGTAAAGGACACTTTCCCCATCTGACTGAAAATGTTTAATGTTACTGAGATGTTGCAATTTCTATACAAGTTCAAAACAGACCTTTCTTGAATAGGCATTTTGTCTATGGGAAGACAAGTAAGAGTTACAGGGGGAAAATACATATTAAATATGTCAGGGAGAATATCCATTCCTGTTTTTCCAGGTACTGTTATACTGTTCTTACTCTTAAGCCCATGTTTACACAGCAACAACATAGAAAGAAACTAGGACAGTTGCTTATTAAGTTTGTTAAAAATGACTGCTTTTGTAAAACTATTCAACTTTTGGTGCTTATATTCTACCTATCTTTAGAAACAAACTAATGACATCTCACCATAAATTCAGCTAAGTAGGGCATTTAGGTATTAAAACAAAATATGAACTATTAAACCTTAGCATGCAGTCTGTAAAAATATGCTAAGCCAAAGCTCCAAACTTATTAAATATAACGTAAGTAATCATGGGTCATTACTGCCCACTATGCTGATCAGCTGTGTTAGCCTGTCAAGTGAAGAATTATTATGGAAATGCAAGATTGATTAATGTTTTCACATAAAGTACAGTTTAATTATTTCTCTGACATTCAATTTTCTTTACAAGTCATTCTGTTCTTCACAGTTAACTGTTTTGCGTTTGGCAGACTGTAAGAAATTTCTTTCCCTTGAATTCACCATTACTGTATTAACTCTTGAGAATCTGGAAGCTACAAGCTTTATTAAGGAGAAAAACAATAAAGAAAAAACAACGTCTATGGCCCTCAGTTGAATATAAAAATGAGAAAATAAGTCACATGAGTGACTTTACACTCATTAACAGTCTAACTAAACTGAAAGGTACTACTAGCACAAGTTAAATTACTCATATACTTTTGGAAAAAATAACATTCCATTTCACTGGTGACCTGGTTGGATTCTGCATCATCTTACTTTTACTTCAAGAAACTGCATTTTGAAAATACAGAGGTAGGGAATTAAAGAATCTTTGAGTCTCCTTTTACAAAAAGATTGTGGAGTCTTGCAAATGCCAACAATTCTTCCTTCAAAATAGCTTCCACCCTAATTTTTAGCAGCTACAAGTATTCATGCTGAGGCTGGTAAGTAGAAATGTTTACTATTCGATAAGGACAAAAATAATCTTATTATGGCAGCATAATTTTTTATTCAGGTATCCTGAAAACTGTTCTAATTTTATGGTCTGTCTATAATATGGGATCTTGAATAAAGATTCTGAGTATAGCAAAAACAAGAGTCCTTCTACTGTTAATAAAAGAGAATACCAGGATCTCTTCAAGTACAAGATACTAATGCTAATATTGAGAACTGGCTGGAATGAATATTAAGTATAACATTTAATGAAGTTTTATTCTACTAATAATATATGATTCAGAGAGAAATCTTATAATTTGTTCATGACAATATCATTGACTCTGTTTTCAGATACAGGAGAATGGCAGTGAAAGGGATATTTCTGGATTTAATCAATTCATGCATATCTTGAAAACAGCTTTTAAAAACTGAAATTGGGCCAGTACCAATGCTATATATTTTAAATTTCAGTACACTTCAAAGAAGTTTGATCTGATATCAGTTGTTATATGTACTAATTAGGGATGTGAAAGATTAAACGATTAATCATTTAACCAATAACAACAATGATAATGAGTTATCTTACCAGTTTGGGATGGGCACAGTCTGGCAGGGAAGAGGGGAGTGGAAGCCACAGGGCAGTACCAGAAGACAGGGCAGGAAGGAGAGAGGGAGGAAGGAATGAGGAGAAGGGCAGAGGGAGGGGCAAGGGGGTCTAGTACCCATAGCCAAAGATGAATGCAGTAAGCAGCCTAATGACTCATCAATTAAGCAATTCACTGCTTTTTCACAGGTTCTCCCTCCCTCCCAGCACTGGGCTTCATGTGGAATATGTTGTTTGGCTGTGCTTGCCTCCTCTCCCCCTTCCCCAGTCAAAGGGCTCTGGGAGCCCGGAGCAGCTCCTAGCAGCAGCTGTGTCCAAGCTGCTGTTATCAGTTAATCGTTTAATAGATAAAATTAGAGGAGATTAAACAAGTATTTTTAATAAATATTTACATCCCTAATTACAACATTAATCAATGAAATCATGATTAGAACCTATAGACAGCAATGAAAAAGTCTGTCAAGTTAAAAAAATATACTGTATTTTCTCTCATATGACATGCTCTGGAATATACTACTTTACTAAACCTTGTTTTTTGAAAGGTAGAATGAAATAAAAAGTTTTTTCCCAGACCTATGGCTGCATAAAGCAGGGACCACCTTAATGCAAAATTATAGTTGCTGTTCTGTATCTACATCAACCACATAAAAGAAGAAGAAAGCAGGGACAGAAGCTAATCTTCCCTGACTCACCCTCCTATTCCTATTCAACTAAAGCTCAAAATCTACCTGCTGCTTAAGATTGGTCTCCATGGGTGGATCTATGATTTTGAAAAGAGCTAAAGAGTCTCCAAAGCTGTGAGATAGGAGGATACAAACCAGGAGCAGCTACCAGACAGCAAAATTGCCCTACAAAAAGTTAACTTGATTAGTAGAACACCAAGACAACTAAAAAGGAGAGATGATCATTAACACCTGAGTGAAGAACAATAACCCATTACATCAGCTCATTCTCTCAGCTCCCTGAGAAGTAATGCAATAACTGTTGCACTGTGGGACAGGAATCAAAGCAGGGTGTTTCTAGTTACCCTGGTCAAACCATCAGCTCCCTCGCTTAATACAAGCACCCTAATTTTGAGGGAAAAGGTACATGCTGTATGTGAGAAAATACAGTATTTCTATTTATAAGCTTGCTGTTATCTATCTTTATAGAATTTATGTGAAGTGCTATATATTTTCCAGGCATCACTGTATTATAGGATACTGAAGTTCAAGACTGTTACTGTATTAAGGAAACATTTATAGAGTGGTGATTGATTGGGGGAGACACCAATACAATTATATTCAAATATACTGTTTGGATTGAGATATAATGAATGTTTCTTGAAGCTGGATGACAACTTTGCATCCTTTGCTCAAGTATAAATTTCCTGTGTGCAACAGGCTTAAATCTTAGGAGACACCAAGAAACCTTGAAGATGAGAAGGTATGGTTAGTTTAATACACTGTAACCTTGGACTTGAGACTTGCACTTGAGCCTTGGACTCTAACCAAACCTTCTCCCCATGGGTGCCAGACCCCACACCCTCCTTCACAGCTGGTTAAGGGCTACCCCAGCCCCCTTCTTCCCAACCCAACAGGGCTGGACCACTCTCCCTTCCCTCCACCTGGCCAGGTTGGGACTGGGTCATGCCTTCCTCCTCCTGTGGTCAGGCCATACTCCATTCCCCCTTGCAGGGCTGGGCCATGCATGCCCCCTCTTCCCTACCTGGTCAGGTTAGGAACTGGGCAATGCTGCCTTCCCTACAGGGCTGGATTGGGGTGAAGTCATGCCCCCTCCCCCCATATGACCAGACTGGGGCTGAGCCAAGGCCCCTTCCCCTGCACAGCTGGAGAGAGGCTGGGTTGTCCCTCCTTCTTAACCCCCTTCCACACATCCAGATGGGGCCCTTTGTGCATGCTCTAGGTGGCAGATTGAATCTACCAGAAGGATTTGGCCCACAGAGGGACCGGGCACTGCCCATCTGGCCTGCTGGATGAGACGGTTAAGCACCACTGCTTTAAACTGCACCCCCTCCCCCCACCTCTCTCCCCATACCAAAACAAAAACTGCAAAAGTTATTCGGCTTGATTTCAACAGAATTATTTCCTGATTTTTCTACTGGGTTAGTGAAAAAGATACTCAACTCTGCTCTTTAGGCCAAATAATTAATTTTTGAAAATGTTTTGCCTGTTATTTGTCCTTTCTTCCTCTTCTATCTTACAGCATTTCTTGATAATCTCAGCAGAAGCAAAAAGACTGATGGGGAACTGCTCATGGGGCTATCCTTTCATACCACATGGTCCATAGGAATACTACTGAAGCACCCTGATAGGGCAGTGTGGCAAAATCTACACTGGCACTAAGTATGCTGCGCTTTCTCTGTAGATAAATAGAGGCCTTCAGTTTCTACTGATGTCAATTTGGCACCTTTCACGATCATTACCTTCACTTTAAAGGAAAAAAGTGCAGTTAAAAATGAAAGGAAATTAAAACAGATCTTAATGAAAGCAAGATATTTCTAAGTTCAAGGTAAAACTTCACCCATGACACTTCAGAGTCCAACGTGTCTTGCTCTCAGTTTATGTCATAACCTGAACACCATTTAAAATGGAACAGAGGCCAAGTGGGCGAGATCCCAAATCCTAGAAGTTATGTTCCCTTACATTCTTAATATACCTAAACTATAAACACTTTTAATGTTAAATTCCTAACTTATCTATTCAACTGTATTTTAGAAAACTATTCATATTTTAAACCCCTTACAGAATGTGTGCTCCATGATTCCAGATTATTAAACAAAAATACGGAAAAGAAAGTACCTGTAACTGGCCATTCAGGGAGCTTAAGTCTTCTGCTTTTTTCTCTAGTGACTGCACCCAGACTTTTCTTTTTTGCCGACATCTTGAAGCAGCAGCACGGTTTCGTTCTAAAAACTTTCTTCTTTTCTCATCAGGATCTTCATTTGCTGCTCTTCTTCGACGGCCACCCGTATTTTGGGTTTGTGGTGTGGGCTGAGCTGGGGATGCCTGAAGATAGTGGAAAAAAAAAAACCCACCGTGTCCAGTGTAACAAAACCAGCAACTCTAATCTAAGAGTTTATTATATATATGCATACACACAGACACATACATAGACAGAAGAGTGGTCATAATTACTCTGGTCAAACATTCAAATATTTCAGGTCTTTCCACTAAAGAAAATTAATTACATCAATTAAATGTACATCCATGGTTTATTAGTTTTCAGTATGGTTTTGCTCAATATTTGCTGCATTTAAAGTTCTGCCAATACTTTAACCATGATTAAAGCGCTCCAAAATATCACTACATTTTGGTATTTGACACACACTGTTTACTCACATACCACTCCCCCCAAATAATTCACACACCTTGCCTAGGGAGGTAAGAATGAAGAAATATTTTCCCACCCTCCAGAATCTTAACTACTACAGCATGGGCTCAACATGGCTGAATACGTGGCAGCACCCACACTCAGCATCACTCCAATACTGGCTGTAGCTTCACAACTACAGTTCTATTGCTCAGCAGACATAACAGGACTAAAACTACCATGTTTCATGATGTAAAAGTCAAAGTTTGAAGCCAAAATACATACCCCTAAATGTCCACCTCAATTTATACACTGCATCAATACTTTGAAATAAAAAAATATTGTGTTTCAAATTTTGTTTGCCTTTGAAACAGCATGGTCACACTAATTACATGAAACTTCTGATATAAACTGAAACTTCCAATGTCAAGGATCCATATGAGGATCAATTAATCATCTGGATGGCTGGATGGAACTGTTTAGGGATGACACTTCTGATGATGAAAATGACTGATGGATTTTAAATTGTACTTGGGAAATTGTTCATTGCACGTAACCTCTCACTTGTGGTAGCTGGCACAACCATCATCAGAAACAATCACAGGGGCAATTGTTCATTCTAAATTCTTCCCGTTACAAGAGAATACTTACTGTACATGAAATTTTTTACAAATGGATCATTATAAAATGTGGGTCAACCTATACACTGGATCTACAAAAATCCTAACTTTTTTGATCAGAAATATGGGCTTGACTTGTATACTATGATATACGGTAACTGTGGTCCTAAAGGGTGCACTCTGCCCCTCCCTCTTGCACTGGGAAAGAAACACAGCCCATGGAAGTCATTACATGCTTCAGTCCCAGTCTAGAAAATCAGTTTCTTTGCTCAACACATGCCCCCCAATTTTGGAGGGGTCTTTTCTGGGGAAAAGGTGTGTGTGGTATGTAAGTATATAGGATGAGTAAGCCTGGAAGCAAAGGTGTTTTAAAAATTGTCTTAACCATCCTGTTGCCAATATCAGACTCATCAATTATATATAGGTATTATTCAAAATTACTTTTAAAACTGAAATTTGAGAGACAATAACTCCATATAGTTTCTTTTTATCACCTCAAAAGCTTTTAACTGTTTGGATGCTGATAGCATAGTTTATGCCCAATTAATGATTTACTATATATGCCCAGATGTTTGTCAAATGATCTCAACTAAGCACTGATATTTATTAAATCAAGGAACTATGCCAATCCAAAGAGAGGATCAAATAGTTAGAAATTAAAATCTTCTTTTACATCATATGCCCCACTCCCCTCATGGGCAATATATAGTCCCCTAACAGAGGGACAGTTGCATTACAGTGACAATACCTTGGATTAAAGTCTTGTCATCTGATAATAAAAATAAAAATGCTCCTTTAACCAATTCTTCTCATAATGGGATGTGGACGCTCAGTCTTCCCATTCAATAACATTTTTATTTTTATTAATTTGAAAATCAAGTCAAAGTCCAACAGCTCTGGGTATGACTTCTAGACTGACAAAAAGGGACTTGGAGAAGTTAAACTGAGAGTTAAGAATTTATCATTTGCAAATACTTCTCTAAGATAACTTCAAAATAAGTTTCTGTGCATCTTACAAAGGTACTAAATGTGGATTTAGCACTCTGTAAATCTTGGCCAAGATTCCTAAGTTTTAAATACCATCATATGTATTTTTTGGTACCTCACAAAAATAAGAAAATGGGGTTCTACTATTCAAAGATCTCCTCAGATAAGCAATGTGAACATTTTGTTATACAGAACATATGAAAATATTTTCTTCCAGACAATTTCACCAGGCCTGACAGAACACAGGGACATCACATTTTCAACTTGTACAGAAAAGAGAAACTGCCTCTTCAAATGAATTCAGGCACACTTGGCCAATTTAAAAAAAAAGTTCTATTTTTACACCAAACAATTATAAGCATAAATTATACCGTTTGAATCTTACTACTTGATTTCACTAGCAAATCAAGGTCTAAACGCTATCATTTGCAACTGCAATTAACTGAACTCACTGTTGATTGAAGACACAGAGATGGAAGGGAAGTTACATTTTGCATTTTACATTCTGACTTGTATTTATTCTCTTGTTCCAAAAAAGAACAGGTAAGGATATCCTGCATGAAAGAACGTGAAGTTTCCTCCATTTCCTGGCCAAGCAAATGGCCATTATAAAGCTAAGTACTCCTCATGGGCTTTAAAAACTGTAAGAATTTTCAAAGCTAAGATGCCACACAACGAAGCTAAGCTCAAATATTTAGGACAATTTGTCAGCTGCCTTAAAAAAAAGCCTCCAAGAACACTGCAGGGGAAGACTGTTATTCTTAGGCCCTTTCTATATGTACAGGTAAATACACAATGGGATCGAATGTGTGATTCACACAATAGTTTCTCCTGCCATACCACACATGCGTGGCAGGAGGCGCAGTTGAGAGATTACGCATTAAAATCCATCACAATTTATTGCCAGTGCAGGGGGAGCCTGATCCTAGACTACTCCTGCACTGATAAGAAGCAGGTTCCATGGCTAGGAGCCCCATGCACCCCAGTTCACAGGCTCCTGACTACACAGGTGGCCATGTAGATCTGAGGCTGGAGGATCCCTGCTGCAGTGATCCCCCTGCCCCAGAGGTGTGGGGACATCCTTGGGCTGGAGGATCACCACAGGGGTGATCCCCCTGTCCTGGGGTGTGTAGGAAGCACTCAGGGCTGGAGAACTGTGGCACAAGCAATCCCCATCCCACGGGTGCGAGGAAATCGCTGGGGCCAAAGAACTGCAGGGGGAGATGGGGGTGGAAATCAGCCCTGCAGTGACCCCTGGCCCCAGCTGTTTCCTGCAACCCAGAGACCTAGGGATTGCAACTACCGCAGTCCTCAGGGTCCAGGGGTTTCATACTGCCACAACCTGTATGGTTCAGAGGTGCATGAAACCCCTGGACCCTGGGGATTAGGGCTGCTGCGATCCCTAGTGCTCAGGGGTTTTCACTGGGCATGGTGCACCCCTGCAGCTGGAATCCCCATCAGCTGACAGGGCTCCCAGTCGCAGGGGAGACACTAATACACATGCAAACTAAAGCTCAATAGCAACCAGCAATAAAGTACTAGAGGCGCACTGATACATTAGTCCAATATCAGATTGGCATCGATATAAAGAAAATTGATTGTATTGGAAATTGGCCTGACGTGGCCAATAATTTGGCTGATAAATGTTCGTGCATGTGCGCAGCCACAGTGCAGCATGTAGGCAGTCAGGAGCAGAGCCTGGCAGCTTGTAAGTCTGGTGTGGTGGAAGAGGAGGGGGGAGGGAAGGGGCGTGGGGGGACATATCAAGGCCCCCATGGTGAGAGAGGAGTGGAGCTGGGGCAAGTGCTGGTCAGCCAGGGTGCAGGACAGAACTGCAGCTTGTCCAGGCGCTGCTCACCTGGGAGCCGCTGGTCTGGCCCTTGCCTGCCTGTCTGGTGGCTCCTGCCGCTGCTCCTGCCGCTTGTCTGGGAGGGCATGGTGGGGAGGGAGGGGGAGGCGTGTGCCTCCGGATCTGCGTGGGAGGGGCAGGTTGGCTGCAGCAGCAGGCTGGGGCTGTGCGGGGCTCTTCCTAGCACACCCCGCCTCACTGTGTGCAGATCCGGGGACGTGTGGCCCCCCCCCCTCCCAAATGCCCTCCTGGATGAGCAGCGGGAGCCGCCAGATGAGCACCAGACCAACAGCTCCTGGACGAGCAGCGCACAGGGGCAGGAGCTACCACCCCCCAGTGCCCCAGGACAAACTGCGGCCCCGTCCCGTGCTTGCCCCAGCCCCACTCCTTTCTCACCGCAGAGGCCTTCATCTGCACCCCCACGCTCCTCCACTCTCCCCTCCCCCTCCACCACACCAGACTTACCAGCTGCACACAGCTCTCCAAGCTGCTAGGCTGGTATCATAAATTGAATCAGTATTGGCTGATATGCCTTCTTAAAAATGAGCTATCGGTATTGGCCCCAAAAATCTTTATCAGTGCACTCCTAGTAAGTACACATTTTCGAGGTCCAACTTTATAGCTTGTTGGAGGTTTTTATTGTGTGATAATTACTATGCACATGTAGCTGGTCTCCAGGTAACTGCACAATTAACCAGCTAATTGCACAATACCCTTAACATGTAAAGGGGGCCTTAGTCCCCAACAATTGTTGCGTAAACCCTTCAAAGGAGGTGTTGCTCTGAGCTTTACTCTGAGTATCCTCAAGAAAACTACTACGTGATGTCACTGTTCAAAGGATATAAAACGTGAAGGCTTCAGTCTGGTACTACAGAGCCAAAGTTTTATTTTCAGGCCACAACAGAGTCATTCTAGACCTGTCTTCTTTGAAGTTCTAACTCTGTAAGCTAGAGTTTGTAAACTCCTGAGTAATATTTTAGGAAAGTTGTTTCACACTAGGTTTTCCATTAACAGAAATCCACACCTGGAGAAACAAACAGGAGGGATATACAAATAATGTAATTTTAAGGACAGTGGGGCTACAGGAAGAAAGAATTCCTACATAGCCACAGGAGTGAACTGCTCACAAGCACAGTCTCCAATTTATTATTTTTTTTAGTATACCCTGACTCACAAAGAAGGTCATCATCTGAAATATACACAAGTAAAAAGAAAAAAAAGATACATCCTGCAGGTTGCTTCCTGCACCCTGAGGAAGGTGGAGCATGGATGTTTGTATGGTCTTAAGTTACCCAGACTGATTTTTCTACAAAAGGATTTTCCAGACTAGAAAAGCAAGTCAATAGTTCAATCACTAAGGGTGCCAAATCACTCCCAATTTCTTGTTTCCCTTTCCTACTTTGCCTCAATTATCCATTTGTAATCTATTCCCATCCAACATCCAGAAAACAAAAAATAGCACCCACAAGCTCACAACCTTTGTTGCACCCAGGGGATCCAGTTCACAATTATGCAGTTAAGGGTCTTAGTCTTATGAAAGTAAAAAATAAAGCAAATTTAGGCAGGAACCCAATATGCTTGAAAAAATTTTGAACAGTGTTTGTTATCTGAAATATTTGTCTAATGTAATACCAATATAAATTAAGAATTTTCTGATATTTTCCAGAAGTATATTCACTTGCTGTACAATTTTTACCATATACCACAGATTCCACATCACTGTGTCACAGAAATGAGAAGGAACTGGTTTAGAATTTAGGTTCAGTTCATTATAGTACAGATGACACCATCTTTCCTCAGTATGTTTGTAACATATACTATGATTTTTGACTATGTCTAGCATTAGGAGCACTTTACTGGTAAAGGAATCCTGCTACAGCATACTGGCAAAATACTTCCAGTACAGATAAAGCTACACTGACAAACCTAGACTTTGTATCCATATAGTAAGCCCTCCTGTCTTGATCTATGCCAGTGAAAAGTAATTAGATGTCTAATTATATTGATGCTATGGGTTTCTACTAGCACAGCTGCACTGCTTAGGGCCAATAGCTAGTCACACCTCTGGCTGACACACCTATGCTAGCAAAAAAACTGTATAATATAAATGCTGAGTGTATGGTAAACAGAAAATATGGAAAGGGGATTACAGGGTTTGTATAACAGTAAATGGAGTCAGAAGTACACCTTGACTTTGCTGTCATACCGGTGTTTCAGTGGTTGATGTAGCAGGCTGTTGTAATGACTGTGGTCGGGCTTCCTCTGACTGAGTCCTAATCAATCCACTAGCATGTCCCTTGGCAGTATCTCCATTTGTTACCTGAGGATGCTGCTGGGTCAAAGCAGCTTTCAGTCTCTGAAAGGAAAGAAAATATTTGTGCACATTTTTCATACTGGAACAGACTATGTGATGTTAAGTTCAATTAAATAATAGTTATTAATTATTTACATTATGGTCATACTAGCAGCTCGCTTGAAAATATGAGTTCACATGCTAAGATAATAAACAAACACATAACTTAGAAAACAAAAAACCTTTTCCTGAAGTATTAACAATCTAACTGGCCCACCACCTCATTCCATATGCAAAGCATAGCTTGGAAGAAACCAGAGATAACTGTGGTGAAAGTGAACAAACAGTGGTTTGGGTCAGCATCACTGGTGGAGTGGAGTACACAGGGTGCAGAATGATAAAAGGGCAACAATAAAATCAAAAAGAATGTTTCTTTCAGATGAAATTAGGGGAATAAAAACAATGCTGGTGGGTTTACATTTGGTTTTTAAGTAGATTCTTTGCTCCAAGATTATCTTCAGTATGCATAAAAGAATTACAATTTAAACAGATGTGAGAATATTCATATAGTAGCGGAAAAGGTAAAGATACTATGCAAGTTCTTAATATAATACAATGTAATATCACGGTTTGCAAAAGGTTTTACATTAGTTGTTCATTAAGCATCTACAAAAGAGTAACTTAACATTTTATCTGATAAACCATGTGCTACATTTTACAACTGATCTGACTGTTCTGGCTTATCTGAAAATGATGTTTACTGTCCTTTGAAAAGGAAAGCAATTCTTTCACCATAAATGTTTTACTGTCAATTGGAATTACAGCAGATTTTTAAGCTGGTAACATATTCTCTTTACAAGCTTTTATACTTGCACTACATAGAGAGACTTAACTTATTCTCATGGCCATTCATGGATTTGTGTATGTTTTCAAATCTATTTTCTCTTACAAGAATATTTTATTCAGCGTCCTCACAAGTTAAATGGTATCAACACAGATTTCCAAAGGTTAGTGTTGTACTTAGAAACATCAACTGCTACTAAAAAGTGGATGAGTATATTTTTAGTAATGACTAAGTAATCTATTATTTGACAATTTAAAATATACAAAATTGGGCAGAACCCTCAAATAATCTCTACTATACCTTATAGCTACTTTCCACAAAACAAAAAAACCAATATTTATTACCCTAAATAAATATTATACATATATAACATATATTAAATTACGCTAAACAAATAAATATTTCTGACCGTAAATAAATCCTTTGAGTGCTTCATGGTTTAAAATTTACATTCAGCTTTGCTGTGTAACACAAAAGTATGCAAAAAAGGAAAATTGCAGGCATGTTTTCTCAAGCTGTACAGTAAAGAAGGAATATGCTATTCCCTGCTACTCGCTATTCATCCTCCTCAGTTGTAAGGCGATGACTGCAAAAAGACTTCCCCTCTTGGGAAGCCAAAGGGAATTGTGGGAAGAGATGAAAATTATTGGGGTACCTGCAAATCTTACAAGGGGCTAAACTGAAATAACATAAATATTAATTGTCCTAGATCATCTGGAACCAAAAGGAATATGTTAAGAAAAAAGGAGTAACCAGTGATGATGCTTAGTTGTAACATTGCCAACATTTTGCATATAAGCTCCTAGAGCATCTAACCCGGGGGGGGGGAGAAGCAGGGCATGATGGAATTTTCCAAGTTTATCATACCTAAAGCAATGTTTTTGGACAGTTTCAACCAAGAATGCTCAACTAAGTTTCAGGATTTACCCCAAGAGGATGAAATTAGGTAGGTTTTTTTCTGTGTTAAATGTCTGTCTTCTATCACTTATTTGAAGAACTGTAGAGCCTTCATGTTTGAAGTCTGGAAAGAGGAATAGTACCGATACAAGAGTTTGAAGGCTGGCAAGAGGGACAGTACATATTTGCTATCCCCATGAAAACACAGTCAGGTCTGTCCATGATCAGTTTGTTGCTGGCTTGTTTCTATAAAGTTTCTAAATATTCATTTGAATATTCATCTCATCACAGAATTCCCTAGGTACCAATTGAAATAAGCATGCTTTCAGTCCTTGATAAGCCATCTACTCAGTAGGCACATGACTAGATCTTCCACAGAACAGCCACCCTTTCTTTCTGACCTATAAAAAGATGGTCTGGGTTGACAATTAAGATCTATTAAGATCTAGCATCAACTCTGCTGGTTTTTTTGTGAACTCTGCAGCTCTAATTTTTTTAAAAGCCCTCAAATCCAAGTTCACATCTGTCAAGGCAAAGGAATCTGGTATATAACAAATCACATTAGCTGCCTTTCACAATGAATATAAAATTTATGTTGTGAGTTGTGGTCTCTAACCACTAGGCTTCTCTCCCCTTTAGAGTGACAAATAGAAATTATGATTTGATTCCCACCATTTGTCCACAGTCTTGCAAACAGGCATTCAAGCATTGACAAGCTGTCTGCTACTTCTAGTGACTGGTTCATTTAGAGAACAACAGTCTACACTACCGTTACTAGTTACTATTTTAGGTAAAGGCAATTTGAAAATACATGACAGGCACGTAGGGCACTGTATGGGCATTCTTATTTTTAAAAACTTCATACAAATCTTAACTAAACAATTGATAGAAGTCTGTACTACGTTTATAAAAATCAGAGTTCAAGCTGATAATCCATGAAGGAATCAATTTGTCCACAAGACAGAACTTATTTTTCAAGTTGATTTTTGAAGAAACTAGGAAATCCCTCACAAAAATATTAAATAAATGTTAAGGTTGCCAAGTCAATCATTCTAAAAATTATGGAACCCAGAAATTAAGATTTTCCACACAAATTTAATACAACCCCCTTAAGCATAGATCTATCTGACAACTTTTAATGACATTATCATTATTATTTTTGACCTCTGCTACATTCAGGTCTTAGGATGAACAGTGAAAGGGGAAGGAGGTTACAAAGCACAAATAAGATATTCTCTTGTATTTAGTGCATTACATTAAGACTTAGGTGAGCAGGCATTAGCCTCTGGCTCTACTAAAAATTCAAAGAGTTTCATAATGCAAGTCTAAATTAATGGTACCTGGACAATACTGATTATGATATTCCCTAACTTTTGAGAGGCTGACTATGCAACATTAGCATTCCTTTAACTGTTTTTGTATACAGAAGTAAGTACCAATTAGGCCCTGCCTCCTTTTTATGGTATTAATACTACACATTTTCCTGACAGGAACACAGTGGGTGCTGCTAAAACAGTTATCTTGATAGAGAAAGATTTATGACCAAACCAGCAGCCCTCCCCTAAGCTAAGGAACTCAGCCTGAGTGAACATCAATGCCACAAGAAAACTGGAGGAAATCGTGAGGGAACGAGAAACTCACACAATTTTGTGGGTCTCAGTGTATAACCACTATTTCTGTTGTATTATATAACATTCTACAAATCCTAAAATTATTTATAAAAACTATTCTTTTACTATTATGAAGACAGGTTATATTACACAAAAGATTGCCTGTGCCTTGTTAATACAACCTAGAAAAAAAAAAAGACTCCACTTCTCAAACTTGAAGCCTTAATAATTCCAGTCAAACAGGGGGAGCGTCAAAGGTAAGTGGGCCCTTTTCTCACTCAGCTCACATTAAACGCTGTTGTGTAATGAATACGGAATACAGAAGAATATTTTTCTCTCTCTTTGAAAACAAAGCTACTACTATTTAAATATAGCAACACTTTCAAAACTGACAGGGAGATGTACTGAATAATCAACTAAATCTTCTATTTCCAGAGCTTGATACACATTTTGTAATATGACAAATATGAGATCATTTTCTCTTCACAAATCATTTGAAAAGCCTGATTTTTCTCAAATACATTTGACAATTTTAATCATCATCTGAGAATTTCAACAAATTATTCTTGGATTATGGCTTGCTGATAGATTTGGAAGCTAAACTAGTGATTTCTTAGAAGCATATGTGATGTTTCTATTTTGACTTCAATAAATGTTTCTGAGACACATATTTACCAATTCAAAGTCAGAATCTGTTTTATGCAAATATAAGCACTGAAATATTTTGTTATTCAATTATTTGGCTTATATGGTATTTGAGTGATAGTTAATGGCCTGTGAAACAGAAGAGACCAGACCATCCTATATGATATAGTTGTCTGTTCTAGACTTAACTTCTATGAAATCTTTGACCTTGGCAAAACAAAAAATCTTTTACCTTTGTTCAACACTTGTATTTTTTTTTACCTACAAATTCCTATGATTCTATAGAATTAAATATAAAAATTTCCCTCCTCTTAACACAACGTTGAAATTTCAGTTAAAAATCAAACAGAAAATCCAAAAATTAAGTTTCTGATGTTAACTTGGCCAAAGTAAATACTCTTCTTTTATACTACAATACATTCATTTTAAAAAGTCACATAATATTACTGCCTGTACTGCAAAATGAATACCAACAAGTACAAAGGACTTTCAAATACTGTTTACGACCCACAAGCTCTGTTAATGTAATGAGTGCATAGAATGTATAAAATACATAGAAAGCTAATAGTTACATGTTTTAAAAATACTATTTTGGCATGCAATTGTAAATAAAAGCCATTTGAAAACTAGTTGCACAACTGAAACAAAATGGAGGTTATCACAAAGACAGGAATACAAAATGATTCTGCTTTAAAGAAACACTGCAGAGACTGAGAAAAATGTAAAGGAAACAAATTTACTAGAGGTGAGAGTTATCAAAAATAGCAGAAACAATGGGAAAATTGAATAAAGAAATAGTACTGGATAATTTAGAAAAATGGAGCTAAACAAGGAGAGCCTTGTATTTTACAATACCATTTCAAATGATACCGAGTGATTACTCCAATACTTGGTATGCGATAAACATACTTCTACTAAATAATATGGTAGTCATCCAAAAAATAAGAATTTCAGTTCTTAAAAATCTGATACTTTAACATGTACAAAAGATCTGAACTATTTGAATGTAAGCATTAGAATTATTATTATATCTTAATTGGTAACTCTGCTTAATTACCATCTTCACATTAACTCAGATTAAGTTATTGTTGGTAAATTGAAATTTGATATAAAAATATTAATATATGTCTCTGTATAAAGTTTTATTGTGCATGTGAATCCTTGAAAACAAATCCTTATCAAATCTGTCAAAATTTGGTAGGAGTAGATCACTCCATCAACAGCTCACAGAAACAAGATAATATCCTCTAGAAACAATTTATGAAAAAGTCGGATCCATATTTCATATCTGCCACAAAAGCTCATCAGAGTAATAACCCTCCTTCTCCTGGGTGTTATCCTACCATCTGCTGCTCTATTACTTATCTTTATTTTGCAACTAATTAACAGCATAATCTTCTAAATTCAGCAAGTTAATTATCATTATTGTGGTCTTTGCAGCATCATCAGTCCTCATGAAGTCTTGTCTCTCCACCCCCAGAGAATGTGTGAAAATGAAGTAGGTTGGGAGAGGGTCTGTTTCTTCAGAGTAGGCTCATTAGGTGTTTGCTGATTAGCTCGGCATGCAGAGAGGCAGGTCAGAAGAATTCTGCTGAACACAAGGTCCCATGCCGGGCTCAACCAAGTTAATGTAGGTTTCTGAACATTTGCCAAACTGCCCTCTGTCAGCTCTCAGTAGAAACCTCCTGCAGAAAACCTACTGGCTACCCACTGTGTTCAAGATATTTCTCAGTTTGTCACAAAAGGCTTTATAGGAAAGGTTCTGCAGAGTAAAACTTAAGTTTAACAATATATTTTTAATTTCTTAGAAAACTTGTGTAATTCACTTGAAATGTTTTCTCTAATGTTTTTTGTTTGTATCCTCAAACTGCATGTTAATGAATACTATGCTATATAACCAGAAGTAATCTATTACCTTTTTGTGTGTTAAAGTCATTTCTATAGTAACTTAGCCCTCCTGTATATTAATGTTGAATACTTTTCTTTTTACAGAACTTACTGTAAAGTGCATATTCTAGTAACATCAAAATACATTGTGAATGTGGTTTTAGTGGAGCGTATAGAAAAATTTTAAGAATCTGGTATAACAATGGACATTAAACCATTGTGTATAAATGTACAAATTAACTATGAAACATCTTTCATACTTGATCTGAAGAGCTGATTTTCACATAAGACTCATAGAATTAACACTCTTAAAATACCATCTTGAGTGTAAAAAATGTAATCTTTAAGAAAGATTTTTAGAAGACTAAATATTTTGAGAAACAGGTCTCTAGCAATATTTTTCACCCCATTACAATGGAAGGGAAGACATCCAAACCATACATAAGCACAGAGCCTCATACAAACTAAACCTTTGTGTACAACGACATCCAAATAAAAAAACCTAATTTTTTAAAGTAAAATAAATTTCATATTGCATGAAGAAATTTAAACATGTCTCATTGCCTAATTACATATTGCATGCATCAGTGCTGAAGCATGTATAACATAGTACACTATATATATATATAAAACACACACACACACACACACACACACACACACACACAGAGTTATATTTCACTGGTTTCCTCCTCCCTTGTTTGGAAATCTGCTTATATCAAAACAACTGGTATTTGGAAATTCTCCCACCGAGACATAACTAACCAGATTCTGATTTTCTTTCCCCACCTTATCTTTATTCTCTTTTCCATTTATCTTATTTTCCTTCTCTATATTTTTTCCTGATTTTATTTTCCATTCTTGGTTTCTACTACCAGTCTCCACTTCCTCCAATTTCTGCATGTTTGCGCTTTCTTCTCACCCAATGCACTCAGGCTCACACCACTGCCACCCTACAGGGTGTCGATAGCAATTAACATGGCAAGCAGAGGTAATGCATATTAGACCAGTGGAACAAAGAAACAGAATGAACACGGGGTCCATCAGTGACAGCCCAGCAGTTCTCTTCACATGAAATGCCAACACTAGTCACCCAAAAGGAGTCTGGCACTCCAAATTGGGAATTTAATCAAAATGACAGATAAGCCAAAATTTAAAAAAAATACAATTACTTAAATTATATATTCAAAATGTCAATATGCCATTGTGTTTGCACATTTGTTTTGGCAGATTAACACCCGTACAAAATTTAACTGAACTGGAGGAAACAGTGAAATTAAAATACTTTGGTATGTTAGCACCAGCAGACTCACTGATACATCTTCAAAGACCCCATACGTGCTTTCAAGTCAAATCCAAGGAAGGCTGTAACTATGTAAACATTTACAGATGTGCAATCCTGACACTACAGCAAAGCTCAAACACACGTGTGGCAGTGGAACACAGCCCAACCAATCGAATGACAGGTAAAGCTGAACATTACATTGGATAACTCCAGGCTTGTAACACTTCAAAATGTCACCAGAGAGCAGCTTTAGAAACTCAAGTAAGACTTTAGAAGATGCTCATAATTAGAATTCAAATAATGGGCAGAATGACCCTCTTTAGATTAATACATGAGCGCAGGCTACATTCAGCCTGTGAGAGACATTAGCTAGTCTCTCTCCAAGGATGGTAGGTTTTTGCCTTCTTGGAAAACCAATATGAACAATTAATCCTAACATACGTAAGCAAGTAACACCCAAAACCAACAAGCATCTTTGCTGACTACTTATTTGTAACAAACACATTTTTAAACAAAATCTCTATTTTAGTAAAGCTTGCTTCTGCTAACATACGATACAGATGCAAACAAACTCATGGTTTTTGTGTGTTCAAATTTGACTATATGTAAGTAGTAAGGAAGCAGTAGGTATTTATCAAAATATGCAGTGCAAGCGTGGTATTTAGATAAGGAACTAAAAGGCAAGCATGAAATTAAATATTTACCAATGGCACATAAAAATAATTATATTCCAAATGTAAGTACTTTTAGACTGTAATAAGAAAACCTCTCCTTTATGAAAATCATGAAACACAGACCTCTTTCTCCACCCCACTGAAAGGAGGAAGGGAGGCGTGGTGTAACAACTTTCTGCAAGCGGAACAGAGGCAAACACTGAGGTGAGTTGGGAATCAGAGTAAAGGATGGCCTACCTTCAAAACCATCACTCATAATGAAACATCATTTAAGAAATTATTTAACTAAATGATCTACATAAAGATGAACAGGAATG
>NW_005841969.1:2231390-2237189 GCF_000455745.1 Alligator sinensis
AATGCCCGAGTGAATGGAAGTAACTGGCTATATATGCTCTCAAGCTAAGAAAAACATTTAGCTTGAGCCAATTAGTATTGAATAACGCCTTTAGAATCTGACTTCTGCATTGTATGAATGGGTAACAGAGTACGAATGGGATTTTCCAAAGCATGCAAAGGACTTAGCTATCCAGTATACACTTTAAGTTGACTAACTTCTTTGTTTTAACCACTAATTTATCCTTCCACTTAAAGAACAACAAATAAAACAAAGGAAAGCTGTACCTGATGGACACCATTTCTGTTTGTATTTATAATGTTGCCTGGACTATTAGAAATGGCAGGAGACTTTTCTCTAGTTGGAATGATATTGATAGTTTTGCCACTAAGTAAAAAAAAAAGTGTCATCCTTGTAGACACTTATAACATGGTGACATGATAGAAACATGGGTATGATTAGGATCTTTCTTAGTTTGGACAATGTCTCACATGTCTTACCAAAAACGGAGATTAAGGCCCTCAAACAATACCTCAGTTATCTTATACAGGATTTCTACAAAAGTTGGAATCTATCAAATAAGTGTGTTTTAAAACTTTATTGTTTTATAGTTAACACACATCAAGAGTTGCAAGGCAATATATTAAGATTTGAAATGTCAGTCTTTGGATTATAGAAAACAAAGTTTTAATCACAGATAAAATGACACAGGTCTTCAGATACTTAGTACAGTAAAAACTGTGTTAACCAGCACTTTATTAGCCGGAAAATTCTATTAACTGGCATCCGAGCGACGTGGCAAAAGCGAAACTGGAAGTACCACTTCCAGGGGACTTCCAGTTTCGCTGCCGCGAGCTGAGTTTTTCTTCGCCACTTTTTCCGCCCACAGCCCAGGGCAAAGCAGCCTGCATGGGAAACAGCAGCCTGTGCGGGGCCCCGCTCCCTGTCCCCTGGCACACTGACGCCGGGGAGTGCACCAGACAGTACACATTTGATTAACCAGAATATATGATTAACTGGCATCCCCCATTTTATCTCTGTAAAAGATTAACAGAGCTTTTACTATAAATGTAAAGCCATTCCAATTTCACAGCTTGTTTGTTATACATGCAGTAAATAGTTTCAATCTGGCAACCAGTTGACTTAACAACTGTGTGTTTATATTATAGTTCCTTAGTGTAATATGAGAAAAACTCACAACAAATAATGCGCGTTTAAACTGTCTCTTAAAGAAAAAACTCAAAAAACTCTGCAGTCTTGTTTTTAATATATCACTATAGTTAAAAACTACATAAAACGCATAAGACTTATAAATAGTGTACAGCTAGAAATAAATAGTATCGATTCATTTTTCTTATTAAATTTAATTTGACAACAGGAGTGTAGTTTTAAAAAAAATATTTTATTCAATTTTACCAAGGATATATTAATATTAATCACAAATAATCAAATGTATTCTTTGATAAAAAGTATGTATCTAAGCCTACATTTGGTTTAACAGAAAACACCAAAAATGGCAGAAATAATTCACTGTATCCTGTTTGAAAACTTTTAAATGTAACCTGCATACTAGAACATGCAAGAAACAAACAAGAAAGGGTTTGGTGTTGTGAATAAAGATTTATAGGTTTTGAAAATCAAATACGACTTAACAAAAATGGTAAGCCATGGTTTCTAGCCACAATGCCTTAACATATTCTTAGCTGTTAGTTTGCCTAAAAGAATCTTTTTGTTGGAAACATTTCTCTATAATAATTAAGTTTCTCATTAAGGTCCTTTAAACTTAAGGTCTTAAGTTTAAGAGTAATAAGAAATTAAATTTTTTATTTTTGTGAATAAATACTCCCTATAAAGCAAATGGGCAAAAACCAGACACCATTCTGATATATTCTGCTCATTCTTCATTCAGGAGCCCAGGAAGGAAAGAACAAATATGATAAGTATCCTTTTACCATCTCATTTAAAGTAGATGAGTGATCACTGAAGTGCACATATTAGCTACATTCTAATGAGAAAACTAATGAGACTGTTAAATTTTAAGTCTAACAACCTCTGTTTTTCTTTATGCTATTTCTATGCCTTCTCTGAGTGATTGCATTTTCTTATGTGATGTCAAAAGCTTTTACCGCTCCTATGTTTCACATCTAAAACTTCATAAAAGTATAATACTGTGCGATTTATTTTTACACTTAACCAGATAATTTCTTGTCTAACTAAACAAAAATTATTTGGTGTTCCTGTCTTGAAGTTCTAATAAATTATTTTAATCCTGTGGGACAGGACAATCTAAGGCAACAGAATTCTTATTCTTACTTATTTCCCATCTTTTATATTCATCTCTACTCAGACTCAAAATGAATGCATTCTTCCTGAGAACAGTTACAATTATTTGTTTTCCAAAAATGAAGGACTCCTTTCCCCATTCCCTTAATATGGAGGTCAGCATCATAAGGCCCGCTGCATCTGTCCCACAGATATGGGGCTTTGATGACATTTGGTGGTAGGGGACTTCAGGTGTGGGCACTCTCCCCACGTTGCTGTGGGGAGAAGTGTCAGCTGCAGACAGAACCTAGCATGTGCTCACCCACTCACTTCTGACCTGAGGTGGATCATTCTGGCTTGGAGCTGGGAAAGGTTGCCTACAATTGTGTTAAAGTGTGAGAGAGGGGACAGAGAAGAAACAGCCTGTATCGCCTCCTCTCCCCTCTTGCAGTACTCTGCACACTAAACCAAGCAGAGAAGTGAAGCTAGCCAGGATTGCAGTAGAAAATACTTCCACTATTATTACTTAGCACACTGAGGGTTGGGGTACAGGCCAAAAAGGAAGTTCATAAACTGATATTTGTCCTGTCTGCTCCTGACCTAAAAGGATTTTACAGAATTCGTATCTCAATGCTGTTTCTCTCTCACCCACCGATGACAGCTCCAAACAGTCTTGGAGTGACTCTTCAAGCTATCTATGGTCCAACTGGTGATGACCTACAAGGGTTTACATGCAGTAGGCCTGTGCAAAGCAGCAAGCATTTGCTTCAGATTTGGATTTGGCCAATTCGGAGGGACAGTGATTCAGTTTGGTGATTCAAATCACTGTCCCGATTCAATTTGGCCAATTTGGATTTGGAGATTCAGCGCTGATTTGGAGATTCAGCCATAACCTGCAGGGGTGGTGGCCCCTGGTGAGGCCATAAAGCCTGCCAAGTTTCAAGGAGATAGGTGCAGGGGTTTGGAGGAAACTATATGTCAAGCTGTGGACAAGCAAAACTCATGACATGGGTGACACTGTGCGTGTTAAAGTGCAGCAGGGTGAAAGCTGCAGACCTGCTAGCCCCTGCTGAGACCACGAAGCCTGCCAGCTGTTAAGGAGATAGGTGCAGGGGGGTTCTGGGGCCCTGCACCTCTAGCTGCTGACAGGCGTATCTGCCAACTGCCCATCAAGAATGATGGCGGGGGGATGTGGGCAGGGATGAAGTCCTGTCCATCCCCCCCCGGGTCCAGGCCTGCTCCCCCTTCCCTCTTGCTGCTTGGGGTCTGGGCCCACTCCCCCCCTCTCCGCCAGACCAGCGGGGGAAAAGGAGGAGTGGGCCCATTCCTGATGCAGGGAAGGACCAGGCTTGAGGGTGGGGAGAAGATGAGCCACCTGGGGGGCAGGCAGGGGGACAGGAGGAGCTGCTCGGGGCTGACACAGGGGAGCGGGGGTGGGGGAAGAGTGGGCCCAAGCCCAACAGGGGGAGGAGGCTCGCTCCTCCCCACCCCTTGCAGCTGCCATGTTGGGCTGCGCCAGGCTGGGTCGGGCCAGGCCTCCCCCCCACTGCCATGGCAGGCCAACTTTTCCCCTGGCTTGGGCTCGCTCCCCCTCCCCCCAGGATCAGGCTCAGGCCCAGTCCTTCCCTGGCCCCACAGCATGCTTGCTCCTCCCCCGCCCGCATTGGGCCCACTTGGGGATGGGAGGAGCGGGCTTGGGGCTGACGCAGGGGAAGGGGGTGAGAGAGGAGTGGGCGAGGGCCTGAGTGGGGGAGAAGGCCCTCTGCTTCCCACCCCTAGCTGCTGCTGTGGCCGCATTGGGCCGGGCCCACTGTTCATCCCCTCCCGCTACGGCGGGTTGGCTTCTCCCCAGCTCAGGCCTGCTCTGCCCCCGCCCGGTGTTGAGCCCAGACCCACTCCCCTCCCCCCCAGCGTTGGGCCCGAGCCCCCTGTGTTACCTGCAGGGAGCACCCCCCTTCCGTCCACTGTGTTGCCACTGCCTCCAGGGAATAGGGTGGGAGGGACCAAGGCAAGCTGTGCTGGCCTCGCCCCCCACTTCAGTCCCCTGTGTCCCCACCATCATGGCGGTGGGCTGCCTTCTGTTGGAACACTTCTTCACACTCTGACTGGCTGTTTGTCAGCCAAACAAAGAGCAAATAAAGTGTTACAGACAGACAGACAGACAGACAGACGTAGGCTTTTATATTAGATATCCGATTTTCAAAATCTATAACAACTGTAAATCTTTTGCAGTCTTTTTCCTCAGAACCCTACATCTTTGGCAAAATACCTGTCTCTTTATTGTCTGCTTCTCTATTTCTGCTTCTCTAGTAGTAGAGATAAGGTTCACTGACAACAAGACAGTAAGTTTGTCTCTCCTCCTTCTTCCAAAGCCTCTTAACACAGTGTTCCCAGCCTTCAACATTGGGGGAAAGACTGAGTTAAAAATATGATCTGCCTCAAAGTATTTTACAATGTAGCTATCCAATTTTACACATTGTAACACTACTGAATTCAGGAACATATTTTTGTCCTGGTGTTAAGAATCATATTGACATTTCTGACAAACCCCCTGACCGCCGCACGATAGCTCTCATTTTTCCATCATTACAATTACAGCAAAGAAGTTATATTCTGTAAGAACAAAATATACTGCAAATAGAAGTCACAATGCAACAAACATGTTTAACTGTCTACATATGCAGTAGGATTTAATTCCAAATAACAGGGTTATTCACTGTTTGGAAGATCAAAGAATCTCCACTTACCAATTTAGCCTCTGACTGCACTGGCTGGGGGGAGGAAGGCCCTGGGATTCCTGGGATACTAGGCACCATGGTGACGGGTCTAACAAGCTGACAAGGAAAGTTGTAAAAAGTGAAAATGACAGAAACTGAGTATGCCAGCATCACACATAGTGTATCATACTAGTGCTTACCAGAGACATAAGAAATTCTATAAAACTGTATTCTACCACTTAGATATTTAAATTGCACCAATCCCTTTCATAGCAATTTAATTATTTCTAACTAGTCAAGGCCTGTTTAGAACAGTAACTAAAATCTTTATCATTCTAAATTAGTAATAAACCAAAAAGTAGTATAATAATTACAAAAATCTGCATCATACAATCAAATGAAGTCAAAAAATCTTCCTGACATTTCTGTAATTATAGTAAAAGAAGAAACCTGTGTTTTCCAAAATAAGTAAGTAAAATGTGTCATGTGTAAGCTTACTGGAACTGCAGCAGGGACATGAACATTAGAATTCGTGATTGAGGCAGGAATAGCAACAGGCATGGTTTGTCCATTAGGAAGATGTAACAACAGAGGAAAAGGCCCTGGTACTGGCCTAAGAAAAGAACAAGAGAAATAAATATTTTAAAAGGATACAAATATAGAGAAGTTGATGATTATCTCATCTCTTAATACAAAACTTGATATGTTATTAATTTTGCTTTAATCCTGTCCAAACGTAACATTTCTTAAACTCCTGATTAGGTATCAGTAATAAACATGCAGAAATTTGTAGAAAGACAACAGTGCAAACTCACTTTGTTGTTTGAGAATGAGGGATGTA
>NW_005841969.1:2237220-2250904 GCF_000455745.1 Alligator sinensis
GGAAAAATACTATGTAATTTCTAAATTTTAGGAAGATTTACTATACTTCAGAATTGTAGGAAAATTAATAAAAATGCAGGCTGTGAAGGAGAGAATATCTTTTTCAAAATCTCTAATAACTTGTTTTACAAAGATGTACAACTTACACTATTGGTCTGTTGGAGGATGGAGCCTGGGTAATGACAGTGCTAGAAGTTGGTGAAGGTATTGCCTGCTGAATAATAACACTTGAGTCAGAACTTGCAAGCAGTACATTAGGAACCTGTAATGAGGCTGGACGAACTATCGTTGAAGTAGGCTGCGCTGTCTGCTGCAGTGGCACTTCCTAGGCAAAAGAAAAAAATTACCATTGCAATTACAGATCATCAAGGCAGTCTGCATAGTGAATATAATTTAGAGAATTGTATAAGTACCTTTTCACATTATATGAGTTACAAAATGCTGAATTAGATGAATTATGGTATTTAAAAAAAATCTGTTAATCTCAAAAAACTATCACAATTTTATGAAAACCTCTTGTTAATCCTACAGTAATACCACTACTACTACTATTAACTAAGGATCTACTCAATTCAAGATTCTGCGGATTTCAGGGAAACATGAAATATGCGGTTGCCCGCAAAATCAACTTACAAAAATAAAAACTCCCAGTGGTAGCCAGCAATCCTTGCTGTTGCTGTGGCCCAGCCTTGCAGGCCGTTTGAGGTTGGGGGGAGAAGGGGGCTGGCTGGCAGGACGGCACCAAGGGCAGTAGTTGCCTTGCCAAGGGCTGCTCTGCCTGGCTCAAGCTACACAGAAGATGGCAGCCACCCTCTCATCCCTCCTTCCCCCATAGGGACATAGACACCTACCTTAATGGATTGTTTTTATTAAGGTAAGGATAAATTAGAATTTCTAAACTTTTTCTACAGGTCTACATATAATTTACTTTGTTGTATATTGTGTATGAGTGCATCCAGGAAATATACATGGAATTTGCTATTTATACCATAAACAATCTGTGAAAATTGTTTAGTTTCTCCATGATTTAAGTGGACTCCTAATAATAATGCTGTTCCAATCAGGTGTTGGGTATTATGACAACAAGCCCAGAAGACTGTCAATCAACATAATGTTACTGTTTGACTTGTTCTTGGTAAACAGATTCTTTCAGAATGCTCTTTATTAGTTTCATAATTCTCTCTGCTCCAACATGTTTACTTGATCACTAAAACAAAAGGGCCATATTAACAAAAAACCCAAAAAAACTATTTATATCGCTCACTTCTTTTAAAAAGTAATTTTCTCATTTAACATAGGTGAAAAACCTCTCATGAGATTCAATGAGAAAAGCCTGTTTCTCATTTAACATAGAATGAAAAATCTCTCTTGAGATTCAATAGTTCTTCCATAGTCTTGAAAAATACTAGAATATACCCACACTAGTGGCTTGACAGAGGGAAAGATTTGAGAATAGAAGATAAACTCTTTGGTAATGAGCAAGAAGCGTTAGGGAACTGAGTTAGGGACCAGGTTAGGGAACTTCTGGAGGGGCAGGACATGTTCAACTCAGCAGGTCCAGCTGCTCTCCACCCCAGGGTTCTGAGGGAATTGGCAGAGGTTATCACAGGGCCCCTGGCATAGCTTTACAAGCACTCGTGGTGTTCTGGCCAGGTTCCAGAAGACTGGAAGAAGGCCAACGTGGTCCACATTTTCAAAATAGGGAGGAGGGAGGACATGGGCAACTATAGGCCCATTAGTCTTACTTCGATCCTGGGGAAGCTCTTTGAGAAAATTATCCAGGAGCACATCTGGGAAGGGCCAGCAGGGAGGAGGATGCTTAGGGGCAACCAGTATGCATTCATTAGGGGCAGGTCCTGTCAGACCAACCTGATTGCCTTCTATGACCAGGTCACAACATCATTGGACGCAGGTGTCGCGGTGGATATTGTCTTTCTGGAATTCAGGAAGGCCTTTGGTACTGTATCCCACCCCATTCTTATTAAAAAGCTAGGTGACTGTGGCATTGATGCCTACAGTCAGCTGGGTCGCAAATCAGCTGAGGGGCCACACCCAGAGAGTGGTGGTGGATGGGTCATATTCGACCTGGAGGGATGTAGGCAGTGGAGTCCCCTAGGGCTTGGTCCTTGGGCCTGTACTGTTCAATTTCTTGATTAGCAATTTGGACGAGGGGGTGAAAAGCACCCTGTTCAAATTCGCTGATGACACCAAGATTTGGGGCGAGGTGGGCAAGCTAGAAGGGAGGGACAGGATACAACTGGACTTGGACAGGTTACACGGGTGGGCAAATGAGAATAGGATGGGATTCAACATGACAAGTGCACTTGGGCAGCAAGAACCAGCAGCATACCCACAGGCTGGGGAACTCCATTCTCGAAAGCACAGTGACAGAAAGGGATCTTGGAGTCATTATCGATTCCAAAGCTAACATGGGCCGCCAACGTGAGGACGCGGTCAGGAAGGCTAACCACACCTTGTCATGCATCCATAGATGCATCACAAGCAGGGCCAAGGAGGTGATCCTCCCCCTCTATGTGACACTGATCAGGCCACAGTTGGAGTACTGCGTCCAGTTCTGGGCGCCGCACTTCAGGAGGGATATGGCCAGCATCAAGAGGGTCCAGAGGAGGGCCACACGCATGATACGGAAGCAGCAGGGCAGACCCTACAAGGACCTGAACCTGTTCAGCCTTAACAAAAGAAGGCTGAGAGGGGGCCTGGTGGCTGTCTATAAACTTACCAGGGGGGACCAGCGGGGAATGGGAGAGAGACCGTTTCCCCGAGCACCTCCCAGAGTAGCAAGGAATAACGGCCATAAGTTGTTTGAGAGTAGGTTCAGGCTGGACATTAGAAGGTACTACTTCACAGTCAGGGCGGCTAGGATCTGGAACCAACCTCAAAGGGAAGTGATGCTGGCTCCTACCTTGGGGGTCTTTAAGAGGAGGCTTGATAACTGCCAAGCTGGGGTCATATGAGCCCAGTATTCTTTCCTGCCCAGGGCAGGGGGTTGGACTTGATGATCTACTTAGGTCCCTTCTGACCCTACATCTATGAATCTAAGTGAATAGAACTGACAAGGGTTATAACTGCCAATCTCAGCTTTATGACAACCATTAAAAATATTTTAAATAAACCCATGCCCCCATAAGCACTTTGCAAGAGTTGTAAAAACAGTGTTTTCCTTAAACAACATGGGACCCTGTAAACTGTGCTATAACAGTTAAACAGCTCCACTAGTGAAGCAACATGGCAAACTGGAAATGATATGGCAATGTTAATTTTTACAAAACAAAAACCTTTAATTTTACTGAAATATCAAAAAGCACAATAAAATTGATACATATATTAAATGTATATTATATTCCCTGGATCAGGGGACCTGAATAGGGTGAGAGAGAGCAAACCAAGATGGATCTAGGATGAAAGCCCGCTAATTGGCTAGGGACAGGCATTCAAAGAGGTGGAGCCTGAATTGATCCAATCTTTGCACTTTAGTCTAACCTGGCTAGAATGAACCAATTTGCAAGTGAACAGACATTTCCTCTGGACTGAGAACATGCAGGCACATACCTGCAGCTGCTCAGGCCAGGAGCTGGGGGGGCACTAGAGTGTGTCCTCTGCTGCAGGTATGCTGGGAGGGGGGCATGGCCAGCCTCGGCAGTAGCTTGAAGTGAACTGGTTAGGGAGGGGGTTTAATCCCCTTCCCTGTCCCACCAGCACAGACCCGAGCCAGGATTTGCCTTGCACTGCTGCAGCAGTGGGGGCGCAGCCAGACGCTGACTGGCATATGTCCCTGAGGCAGAGGGGGCGGGAAGAGGGGTTATTCCCCACTCTGCTCCCTCGGGACCACAGCCAGCATCTGCCAGACCCAATCACCACTGTTTGCTCCCTGCCTGGGGCAAGCGGCAGGATAAGCCCCCTCCAGACACTGGAGGAAGAGGGGAATAACTTCTCTCCCTACCCTCTCACCTAAGAGGCCCTGCCGGCCAGCCTCTGGCTGTGCCCCTGCTCTGCCACTGGAGCAGCGAGGGGGCAGGACCCTTGATGGAGGCAGCACCCTCTGTCATGGTGTCCGGGGAGCACAAGTCTCTTTCCGGCAGGGGGGCCATGAGCTGGGGGTCAGAGCTACCACAGACTGTGTGGGGTGAGTGGTGGCACTGGGACTTGGAGCAGTGGCCATAGTCCCCCAAGCCCCTCCACCACCACTCACCCTGCACAGGCAGCAGCAGTTTTCCCCACCCTGCAGCTCGGCCCATCTGCAGAAAAGAGGCTCACACTCCAGGACACTGTGACAGGGGCTGCAGCCCCCATCATGGCCACTTGCCCCTCACTGCTCTAGCAGCAGGGCCGAGGAATGGCCAGATGCCAGCTGGCAGAGCCACTCAGGCAAAAGGGCCGGGAGGGGGGGGTATTCCCCCCTCCCTCCAGTATATGGCGGAGAGGGCAGGAGGGGGCTTAGCCCGCCGCTTGCCCCGTGCAGGGAATGAGTGGTGGAGGCAGAAGTTCGGGCGGGCAGACCCCACTGAGCTCTCCGGAGGGCAGAGGGGTTAATAACCCCACTCCTGCCCCCCCAACTAAGGGGCCCTGCCAGCCGGCCTCTGGCCATGCCTCTGCCCCTGCCTCTGGAGCGGCAAAGGGGCAGGAACCGTGACAGAGGCAGCACCCCGTCATGGTGTCCTAGACTGTGAGCCTCTCCTGGCGGGTGGGCCTTACTGTGGGTCAGGGAAAGCTGCCTCAGACTGTGTGCTGCAAGTGGTGGTGGCGGTGCTGCAGGGGGATTTGGGGGGTGATGGCCCCCTCCAAGCCCCAGTGCTGCCACTTGTCCCACACAGTCCTCAGCAGCTCTGCGACTCCCCACTCGTGGCCCCCCTGCCGGGAAGAGGCTCACACTCTCTGGACACAATGACAGGGGGTGCTGACCACATGAAGGGCCCTGCATCCTCACCATTCCAGTGGCAGAGCCAGGGTACCGGCAGGGCCCCTTAAGCAAGGGGACAAGGCGGGGGGTTATTCTCCCCTCCCTCTGGTGTCTGGCAGACAGGACAGGAGGGGGCTTATCCCATGACTCGCCCTGTACAGAAAGCGGATGGTGGTAACAGTTGGGGAGGGCAGACCTCGGCTCTAGTTTCCCAGGGACAGAGGGGCTGAATAACTACTGCCCTGCCTCTGGGGGCCATGCTGGCCAGCATCTGGTCATATCCCTACCCCTGCAGCAGCGATGGGGGTGGGAGGGGAGCACCAGGCAGATCCCAGCTTGACTCCATGCCGGTAAGACAGAGAGGAAGGAATTAAACCCACTTTCTGGCCAGACTACTGCCGGGGCTGCTCCCCCCAACCCCCGGCTGGAGCAGCCAGCAGAGAAATGCAGGTCCATACTGGTGGGCCAGGGGAAGGAGGGGGACAATAAATCTCTTCTCTGCTCCGTTCTGGGGCCAGCATCTGGTCAGGCTCCCCACCCCCCATCCCTGCTCCAGCTAGGGAGCAGAGAGGCAGCGCCATCCCTGCTCCGCTGGAGCAGAAAGGGCAGTTCAGACGGCATGCCGGGATGCTGGGGGACTCTGGTTTAACTTAAACCAAGAAGGAGTCTGGGATAGAAGTTATATAGTTATGATAGAGTGGTTTGAACCAGATCAGTTAAGTCTGATACAACATTCAACCAGGTTTATCTCAAGCTCGTTTCGGCTCTTTTGAAACTGGTTTATGTGCACTGAATTTATGTTCTGTTGCAGGTTTAAACCAGTTTCTGATCACTTAAACCAGTTTATGTGTAACTTCTGTCCCTAGCTCCTGAGACTGAAATCACTTATGGGTTGAGGAGAGAGGATCACCACCAAAAACTCACAAAGCTTGAGATCAATTCCTAATGTGAGATCCTAATTTGGCCTTGGAAGTACACATAGCAGCAACAGACAGGACACTTTAAGTTAAAGTTGCTACTTCTCCTTGTGGGCGTAGGACTTCTTCTGCAATTACCTATGTCTTTCTGTCTTTGTGAGACGCAATTACTGCAATGTGTTCTACACAGAATTTACATGTTAAGTCTATGATAAAAATTCAGCTAGCAAAGACTTCATCTGTCTACTTACAAAATGGTGTACCCTGTAGGCTACACTGGCATACACTTATTTGAGTGAAAATGATATTGTTGAGATTGATCTATAAATTCCCACATAGTAAGAGACCTGACTATCAAGAAGGCAAAATTAATATTTCTCCATTGTGTTTTTTTGAACTCAGAAGTGATTTTCCTACCAAATCTTAGCTGGCAACAAGTCTTTTTCAGTGAAAGGGCTGTGAACCCTCCTTCCTACCCAACTGCCTGAAAGCTGCATTTGTTGCTACAATTCTCATAGGTTTTCCCAGAATAATTTCCCCTGAGAAATTTTAATTTATGGTGGATGGGAATGTTTTTAGGATATTAAAATGGTGAATTCTATTTGAGTAGAATGGGGAATTTATTTAGAAAATGATCCAAGAAATATATATTTTTTTAAATATTTGAATGTAGTATCTATAATTCCAGACAGCTATTCCTTAAATTTTAAAAACCCATAGAAAACCAAAATGAAATATGTTAGGTATCTAATGCTGAAAAAAAGGTTAGCTAAGCTAACTTTTTAGAAGCTCATCAAGGCCTTCTATGCAGTTAAACTCTAACTACTGCCTACTGGATCCAGATCTTTGAGAGTGAAGGCAAGCAGCTGCAAAAGTGGCTGAAGTGTCTGACTAGGGAAAATCAGGGAAGAACTGCACAGGAAGTAATCTGCTGTGAGGACTGCCTAAAGGTTAACTGTGGTTTGTTGTACAGAAGGGAAATATAAGTGCTTTGAACTGCTCATAAGCCCTGCAGGAATGGAGCTCTGACCCCGTATAGCTTGTATGCACCAGGTGGCAGCAAATTCCTCCTTTAAGCATCCTTTGCCCAACATGACACCACAGCTTCAACCTATACTGCCCGTCAGCCCCTGAGACATCTGGCAAGTCATGTCACACACTTATTCTGTCCATGCCTCCCACTCTGTCCTATTAATGGCAAGAGTATAACAACTAGCAAAGAAACTCATTAATTCCCTTCTAGGAGAACAATACTGAAAAAGAAGCAGGAAAAAATAACTAACTGGAAAAAAACAACAAGGTGGCAGCAGAAAAAGAAAAAAATTGCATGGCTATTCATATATTCACTTAATCACATTATGCAAATTTATCTGTATGACCAAGACCTCAATACTGATGAAAAATGGGTAATGAAACCATTATAATATTAGGGCATTACACATTTGGCTGTGCCTTCACTGCATTTTAAAAGACAACTACAGTTATTTTTATACTTCTGATGTTTGGAGACTTAAAAAGTACACAGTTATGTTTTTAATTGCCTATTTTATTAAATGAAATTATAGGGTTTTATTTAAAAGAACTCCTCGGAAAACTGCTGCTTGCCTTCCAGAAACAGACTTCAAGCATCAGAGATAATATGTTTTAATACCCCATGCATGTTTACATGAGCTCAAATGCAACATTTGCAACTTACATTTTGTCTTATTTCCAAGCTATTTTCTTTCATCTAATGTTTTGAAAGTTGCATATGAGTGCTAGCTATACCTTGTGCTTTCTACACACTATTTGATAAGAGCTTTAATTGTAAGTTTAAAGTTGAAAATGCTAACAATAGCAGATTATAAATGTAAGCAGGACAAAATTTAAAGGAAATGTGCACAATTTAAAAAAAATAAAAAACCAGAGCATACCCAGGCAATTAAGTGGCATTCAAAAGATTACCCCAAAATTTCTTGTAGAGCTTTTCTATTTCTGTCAGAATGCTGACTTTTAAAAGACATAAGGATATTCTATTCAGAAGCAGAAAGGATCACAGGGATAAATTGTCAGAGTCCTAAAACAATCCTACGAAAGCTCTTTCCTTTACAAGTTCAAACCAATTACAAAGTACCAAAAACCTAACTGAAAATTATTTCTTCTATCAATACAACTAAGTCTTCATCTCAAAACTGCAAGGAAACACTGAAGGATGTAAAGTATTTTAACAAAGACTCTAACTACTTCTAAATTCATTTTCCACTGAAAATGCAAATCTTTGTTTATTGCTTATATTTACATACAACTATTTTGCATCTAAATACAAGTCCATATAATAACTTTCTAGCACTGCTATGTTCCATGTACAAATGGACACACAAAAATACTGTACAATGTTATAACTGAATACTACAGAAATAAATGTTTGGATATAAAATAGCTATATCAATTGGAGAATGAGTATTCTGGCAATTCTTAACTGAACAGAGTTAAGATATACCTCTCCAAAGATTATTAAGAAGAAACTATGTTTGTTTGTTTGTTTATTAAAAATCCCTGAAAGAATAAATTAAGTTTAAAAAATTATTATTTTAAAGCTGAAAGACTTATAGGGAAAGTAAGGATAATTGAACCTATTTGATGTAGAATTTCAACTATTAAACACTGGTATAACTAAAAGGATCTCCCAAAACAGATCTGTCCACTTCTGAGCAGCCACCTCTCTGCAACCCATGGGCTCCCTTGCCCTGTGAACTGTGCAGAATTCCCAGGTTCCCCAACTATGCGGACTGTGCCACTCTACCCCCAGGAATGGGGGCAAGAAGTAGAAGCTGGAGGAGGAAAGGGGAGCCTGAAGACCTTGCCAACATCAGAAGTTGTTGGGGGTGAGTGGTGGCCAGGCAGGAACCTGTGGGCTACAAGTTGGCCAGCCCCATCTCAGAAAACAGAGTAGGAAAAAAAGAAATAAAATGCCAATTTACAGATGGTCGCATAAGTTTTTCTTATGTGAGTAAAGATAATTAGAAGTCTGTTGCACATGCATTAATGGACTGCATATTCTTAAGCAAAAATACTGCCGCAACCAGTCCACAGAACCAATGAAAGCGTGACAGCAACTTGTTTTTTTTAAATCTAGACAAGTCCTGCTTGAAAGAGATGTGCCTTCCCCACTTCAGTAAGAAAACAGGAGGAAAATGCTGAACTCTCACAAGCGACCAAACAGCATCACTCTGCTCACATCTCTTAACTTCACCAGTCCTCATTCAGCAGCAACACATTATGCAGCCCCCTCACCACCAACTCAGTCTGTCTGTACAATCATACAACCAAAAATAGAGATAACCAGGAGCTACAGTACATGATTAAGCAGCAACATTTTCAGCATTGTTTCCAAAATACAATATCATTGAAATTTCAGCATCATGGGTATGTTGTATTTGGTAAAGAACTGCCAAAGAATGATAATACTATGAGAGCATGGACACAAGTAACACTTAGAACAGTTTAAATATGGCTTAAACCTGAAGCAGAGAAATACATAAGCTAGTTAAATCAGTTCAAAGCCATCTGAAACGGTTCAAAAGTGTACCTCAACCATCAAATACTATTTTGAACGGTTCACTGTTATGTGTGGAAACCGAACATTCTGTGATATGGGTTTAGTCAGACCTCCCAGCATCCCATAATGCATCATTCCTCACCCAGCCCCTTTCTCCCCCGACTGTAGCAATTGGCCATTCTGGTATGGAGCCAGAATTATACCGCCCCCCTTTTCTTCCTTTTGTTGGTACTCCTCTTGCCTCCCCACAAAATCAATGAGCTCTCTCGTAGCTCCCTTGTACTGCTTGGTCAATAAAATCTCTCTTTTCTAATAATTAGCTGTGTCCTTACTCCCTACTCAACCATGGCCCCTCCCCACTGCCTCACTCAGCTCCTGGGAACCAACAAGCATGGGGCCAAGCATCTCCTCACCTCTCTCCCCACCAAGTCAGACAAGCACACTGCAGACTTTAGTTAACTGCAGGCTACTGACGTTTATTGAACTCCTATTTAGGAGAAACGAGAAAGCAGAAAACTGAAAACACTCTTGGCCACTCTTTCAGAAAAGTGAAAACACTCACTCACCCCACTGTGCTCTCATAATATGGGTGCAAGCACTCCACCCCTACTTGCCCACTCCAAGACATGTTGGGCTGGATACTCACTCCCATCCCCTAGTGTCATGACCACAGCACTTCACACAACTGTGAACTCATGCATAATCACTGACATTTTGGAATGGTTCAATTGTTACGTGTGTCTACACACTAAGTACTTCTTTTAATGAAGGTAGTAATATACAAAAGTAGAGCTATCATTTAAATCCTTACAACTATTTTCTGGTAAATATCAGAGTGCTAGAATGCTTATTCTTGGGCAGGAAATAAGCTAATTTTGCTAAAAAGAGCAATAGAGGGATTTTAATTTGTGAATTTACCTGCCTCAAAACAACTCATGAATGGCATCTTGAAGTAAATTATTTTAACACTTATTTTGGTTTCCTTTAAATAGCTGAACTTTTCCATTAAACAGTTGCAAGCACGGGGAGTACTTGGAAGAGGAGGTGTCATGTGGCATGCTGCCCCTAGCTTTTAAAAAATTGGACAGGTCTGCTCCAATTTGTAAGGTAAGGAACACCAATAATATAGATATAAGCAGGGATCCAGATTTTCCATTGCCTGCAGTAAAATGTGGATTTTTCAAAACCCAGATTTTTCCCTTTGAAGAAGGAAACCATGGGTTTCCCCTTGCAGACTGGCAGAGCTCCAGCCTACAAGAAGATGCTTGGGGCTGGGGGAAGCAGGGGGAGGGCTATCAGAGGTAGAGGACACCACGTGCATGTGCACACACATGTGGCTGGCAATACAGCCAGGCAGGGTGGTGGGAGCAGCCCTAGCAGCTGGATACAGGTAAGTCTATGGGATGGGGTGGGGGGAGGAAGGTGGGTGGAGGGCCAGAACTTTGGGACTGTCTGGCAACTGCGTGTGGCAGGGTGAGGCATGGGTGGCAGAGGTGAAGGGAAGGGTTATGAGGTGTGTGTATGTGTGCATGTGCGCGCGTGCAAGAGGCGTGTGTGCGCATGCCTCTGACACAACACAGGTGCCTGCCAGCACTAAGCGATGTCCAGGCATTGGGGCTGCAGCAGGGCAGGAGAGTCTGAGGCAGCACTCAGCACCACGGGTGAGTCCAACTCTGCGTCACTGTCAGCTGGGGCCCACCCAGAGGCACCTGTCCCTCCAGCAGAGGAAGGGGATGGTGGAAACCTTTGGGGGCAGTGGCTGGGCTGGCAGCACCAAGGGCTGGTGCCCATGTTCGCGGGGGCAGGGGTGGGGTGGCTGGAGATGCTGCCTGTGGGGTGCAGGGGGAGGGATGGGGGCCAGGCCACCTGGCGCAATTTGTCTCTTACTCCTCCCTCCAGCTCATGCTTGAGCTGGACGGGCTCTGTTACCACCTGCATGAGCTGGAGCACTGCAGCTACCACAAGCAGGATGGAGACCATCTGGAGCCCCGTGCACTACCAGGGCCAGGGGACTGTGGGTTAGGAGTGAGGGGTGCTACCAGCACCAGGGGGGTGGAGGACTGTGGGTCAGGGGCTGTGGGTTGGGAGCAAAGCTGGGTGGGCTGTGGCTTGGGAGTGAGGGGCAATGGCATGGGAAGGGGCAGGGCACTGGCATATCAGGGCTGCACACTGCCACAAAGCAGTGACGAAACAGCTGCAGCTGGACACATCCTGGTGAGTGAAGGTGGCAGGGAGACTCAGATTTTCCATGATAAAAATACCAAAATCAAACGCCAAAATATATAGGTATTTAGAATTTATTTTATTATAAAGATTAAGGCACTGGTAGGCTTCTAAGATGCTTTAATATTGTAAAAATATAAATAAAACATTGTGTTCAACTGATACCTATATATATATATATATAGGTATATATAATATATATATATATATATATTCCATTATATATATAATATAATGGCATTTTATTTTAATAATGGAAAAACGCAAATTTGGGGGGTTTTAAATCAAATAATTTTGAATTTTTAACAGAGAAAATCAGGCTCCTCAGACATAAAGAAACTTTAATTATGCTGAAGGTGACCTCTAAAGGTTTTTCAGAAACTGAAATTTCTTTCCACTTTTTGCTAATTAATAATATGTAAATAGGGCTTTTTAAAAGTTTTGTTCTTAAATGTAGTAATATCAGGAGTGTTAAGTCTTGTCTCTCTTTTTGTTTTTTGGATGACCAGTGGGAGGTGTAAGAGGTAATCAAGAGAGAATTCTTATGAGCAAAGCTTAACTGTAGGGTTGAGGGTTCTGTATCTTTAATCAAGGCTTCCTGAATTCAAAATATTAACCAATCTTCAGAGAAGCCGACAAAGCAAAAATCCCTTCCTTTCCTAAGAACTTAACTTAGAGTTCACTAAGAACTGATTACCTGAATGAGTCATATGACTAATATTAGTATTCAGTATATAGCTGGATCATCAAAGTAGTCCTGATAAATGTTTTAAAAACGCAATGCATCATTCAATGTCCTTTATCAGTGGTAGTTCTGAATCTTGAAAAATAGGTTCCTGACCTTTTCATCACTGGTAGTGGATTCTGGATGAGGTAAAGGACTGTCCTGATGAGTTGTCTCCACAACTGAAGGCTCTTCAATTTTATTTCTTATGATTGGTGTTGCAAGAGGGGAGAGATCTAGTGGCATCTAAAAAAGTAAACATGAAAAGAAACCTGTTCATTTTTCACAAACAAACACATAAAAATCAAATAAGCACCTGAGTAAGGGCTCTACTCTAGACAAGAGGAGAGGTAAACAAAACTTTGCTGGTCACTCTCCCCCTTTTCTCTACCTCTCCACTGAACTCAGCAGCAGAGGAAAGGAGGGGACAACAGGAGGGGATGAGCAATGGTGGCATTCAGGCCTTGGGCTCTGGAACCAAAAAAAAACAGGGGACCAGGCCAGACTCTGTGCCAAGAACTCATGTGCATCACAGTCTAAACAGGATGTGAACACATTGCCAGGCCCTCTGTGCCCCTGCCCTGGAGTACCATATTCCTCTCTAAAATACAGATATCAGAGGGAAAAGAGCAGTTTCGAAAAAAACCTGTTAAAGAATTTCTAAAATTCTTTAATATCTGTAGTCTCCAGAAATAGCACAAGAAGAGTTCTCATGCTGTACACATTTCCAGGATTGATATTGCTACACATATCAGTGTAGGATAGTGGAAGTGAGTGAATAAAAGCAAGTGATTTGGAAGTACAGTGGGCACAGAGAAAGGGTGAGGGGGATAATTGTTTGTTAGGCATAGGTAAAATTTTAATAGGTCTTTGGTGCCTACTTCTATCTTTCTAGCCGAAGAGAAGGCTAAAGGTCTGATCCTGCAAACCCTCGAGAAGGAATAAAATAAATGTAAAGACAACGAATTTAAGCAAAGATAATTAGGAAAACAGAGTGAAACAAGTTAACAGATTCAAACATACCTTTCCTAAAAATTCAATCTGCAAATGAACAAGCTTTCTAGTATTGGTTCTGAAGACCAACATTGTCTTTAAACCAAATGACTTAAATTTCACTTCATCTGACAAAGCGAATATAATTATAACTCATTTAATTTCAAACTGAACTATTTAAATTATTTGGTTGCTTTCTTTTAGTGTGTTAGGGGTTCACTGATAGAGATTTTGGGGGCTGATACTGATAGCCGAGTTTTAAGGAGGCATATCAGTCGACACAGATCCGATTTCCAATATGCAGTCCTGCAGCTTGAAGAGCTGCATCCAGCTGGTAAGTCTGTTGTGGTGGAAGGGGAGGGGGGAGGGAT
>NW_005841969.1:2250996-2265917 GCF_000455745.1 Alligator sinensis
GGGGAGGCAGGGCGGGTTGCAGCTGCAAGCTGGGGCTGGGTCAGTGCTGGACTATTCCTGGCAGGGGCTGGGCCAAGCTGTGCTTGGGGCAAGTGGCGGTGGCACCGGCAAGGGGGGATGGGATGGGGGGAACTGCAGCCACCCTAAAATTTGCTGCAGTCCCCCTCTCATGTCCCCCCCTCTCAGTGCTGCCACCACCCACCCCGAGTGCAGCACTGCCCCCCGGCCATGCACCAGGAAGACCCTGGCGCAGCCCCGGCCCCAATCTGCAGCTGCAGCCCGGCCATGCCCCATGTAGATCTGGAGGCACAGGCCCCCTGTGCCCTCCTGGGGTGCACACAGCAGCAGGAGCTGTACCCCACCCCCTCCCCATGCCCACCAGAAGAGCCACAGCTCCGTCCTGTGCGCTGCCCTGCCTTGGCTGGGCACCACCTGCCCCAGCCCCAGCCTCACTCCCTCCCACAACACAAGGGCCTTGATCTACTCCCCGCTTCCTCCCTCCCTCCCCCCCCTTCCACAACAGACTTCCTAGCTGCATGCAGCTCTCCAAGCTGCCACGCTGTACTCCTTGCTGTCTGCATGCTGTGCTGTGGCTGCGTGCATGCACAGGCATTTATTGGCCATATCAGGCCAATTTCTGATACAATTTTCTTTGTATTGGTGCCGATCCGATATCGGACCAATGTATTGGCGCACCTGTATAGTGTTTCATTTCTTTAAATTCTGTATTTGATTTTTACCATCATTTAAACAAGAGTGCTTAACCCCACAGCCCATGGAGCCACATCATCCAGTCCATGGGATTTGTCACGTGTCTCAAAATTTGGTAGCAGCGGACTGGTAGAACCTAATTGCTACTCCCCTGCTGTCAAAATTTCTGGACCCACTGAAAGCCCTGTGGGCTGCATGGCATGGCCCTGTGTGCTAGACTGAGTACATGGGACTGACTGGGCCAGGGCTGAGTGGGGCAGTGCAGGGCAGCGGCATGGAGCTGAGCTGTGTGGTACTAGGTAGTGAGGTGGCATGGAGCTGAGCAGGGCAGTGCAGGGAGGCATGGAGCAAAGCAAAGCAGCACAGGACTAAGCAAACGGTAAGGAAACTGAGCATAGGGCCAAGCAGGGCAGCACAAGGCCCAATCTGGCCACACACCACTTATCCAGCCTGTGAGGCCAAGAGATTGAGCACCTCTGATTTAAATTACTAAATTGCAATTAGAGGTGCACTGATCTATCAGTTGCATATTGGATCAGCACCAATAACAGGAAAATTAACATTAGTGGCAATCAGCTTTTTTTGGCCAATAATGTCACCGACAAATGCCCCCACTTGGGGCATTCAGCTTTGCTGCCTTTCCCTTGGAAGCCCTGGTGCCTTGAGCAGGGGCGATGCTGGGGAGGGCTTGGGGAGCTATAGTCACCCCCAAATTCCCCATAATACCCTGCAGCCACTGCTCCCAGCACTTCCACTGCCACCTGCCCTGCCCCTGTCCATTCTGAAAGCAGTCCCGGCCCAGCTCCCTTGCCAGGGAATGGCTGGCACAGCCCCTGGCCCCCAAACCACAGTATACAGCCCACCCTTGCCCTGGGCACAAATCTGGGGGGAGGGTGCACACAGCCGTGGGGAGCTGACCCCCTCCTCTCTCTGAATGAGTTGCCTGCAGCTCCATCCCACTCCCAGCCCTGGGGTCACATTCACCGCCCAAGCAGGGCAGCACCTGCCCACACCTCACTCCCTCCTTCACATGAGAGCCTTGATCTGCCCTCCTCAGCACAGACTTACTGGCAGGAGGCTGCTCTCCAAGCTGCTGGGGTCTCTTCCTGTAAATCGCCTATTGGATCAGTATTGGCCAATATGGCTGCTTAATAATTGGCTGTCAGTATCGGTCAAGAAAATCTATCTGTGCACCCCTAATCGAAATATTTGTTGAAATAATGTGTATAGTTTTAAAGTGCTGTCTAATTACTATGTATGTGCAAAACAATATTTATATGTTATTCCTACCTCACTCACTCGTATTGTGCTTTTTCCTAAAAAACCCAGGATCTTTTTAGGATCTTGTTTACAGAATTCTCAAAGACTCTTGGAGTAAAAGAGTGCCTATATTGATTTCAATGGCTAAGGACCAGGTCCTTAAAAAACTTGTCAGTGGCACAATCCACAGTTTATGAAGTTAAAGCAGGACTGGTTGGAGGATTGGTTTCTAAGCTTGTGTTTTTTCTACATAACATACAGGCATTGAGATGTTAATGAACAGGTTCATTTCAGGAACTGAAGATAAAATAAAAAACATTTATTTTTGGACCATAATTTCCCATATAAAGTAGCTCATCTACATTATGAAAAGAATGGAAACTCTCAGGTCCCTGGAAAAAACTGTTTGCAGTAACTTTTCCATATGGCCAACATACTTTTTTAATGTCATCTTCTGAAGCCTTTTTGAATTCATTTTCAAAAGGACTTGCTAGCTCATTGAATAAACCCACTTCTTCACAGTTCTTCAAGAATCGAGTTGGTGTTGGTGTCTGATCTGAAATGAAAAAGAAAAATATGTAATTTTTTTTTCAAAATGACAGTCAAATTAGCATAGGTATTTTCAGAATAAAAATATTAAAATACTGTCAATACAACAAGCCAACTAGTCATTTAATTTTTACTTTGGTTATTTATCCAAAAATACTAAAAGTACTGGGGCATACTTTAGGGGAAAATTCAATTAAAAACCTAAAAATGCAAATAAAAACCTTAACCTAACTTCATTTTAAAATACATTTAAGATTCAGCTTTTACTTGTGTTATAGAAGCTTCCTGCTATGTCATTCTACCTGAACTCACAATCACTAAGATTAACAACCCATTTAATTTAAATTACTTGTAATAAAAATAGACATATAACTCTTTCTGACAACTAAACTCCAATCATTTTACATTTGGATTTTTTTTTTCCTAAGTAGAAAAAAAAATAGTATTTTTGGTAGCTTAGGATATTTCTTCATTCATTTTTTCCTAAAAACTACTTACTACTTAAAAATAACTTAGTAGACAGTTACTCCATGTTTCATAAGATATTAGCTTTTACACATTTGAGAGAGTAGTTAGAGCCGAAAGTACTAAAATGACTAAAACAAGATACTTACCAGACACATGGGTAAATTTTCTTACCCTTCTGGTGTGTGTTATTTTTAATAAAACATGTTGTGAGCAAACTTTTCAAAACAGAAGAATGCTAATTCTCACCTTGACAGAGAAACCATTTACTCAGCCTGGGTGTTATTAATAGATATAAAACTCAACAATCCTATGTCTGGGTTAGCACTGGACTATAAATTACTGGTGTGGGAGGAGGGGGCTTAGAGAAGAGTTACCTTCTAATTCCTCTCATCCCCCTTTCAAATAGACTTTAATAAGTACCAGGCTAGTTTGGAGGCACAAGAGGTTGCATATATAAAAAAAATCATATTAAAAATGGTATTTACATTAATAATGGTATATTTGGAAGGTGGCATTCACTTGCAGTTTTGGTAATTGGGAAGACTTTTTCATTCCAAAACCCAGGGACAAGGTTGTAAAGGGAGATATGACATGTGGTTAAAAAGTCTCCCACGCCTCCGAGGCATACTCCTTTCTCTCTTTTGTTCAGGTCAGTCAGAAGGGGTACTGATGCTCCACCTGCTGGAGACAAACAACTGAGGTTTGTGAACTGGTTAGCCCCTTATAGCAGTGGTTTTCAACCTTTTTTTATTTGTGGACCCCTAAAAAATTTTGAATGGAGGTGCAGACCCCTTTGAATTGTAAGTGTGGGTATTCACATACTGTTGATTGATCACAGTCATCTTTTGTGGACCCCTTGGACATAGTCTGTGGACCCCCGGGGGTCCACTGCTTTATAGTATACATAGAAGGGGGCTATCATCAAAAGTCTAAGTTCTAGCTATCTCTACCTGTTGACTACAAAGATTTTTTCTTAAATTCCTGGACTAGTACAGCAGATCAGATTAAGAAAAAGGAGGCCCTATTTTCAAAGTGTTGAGAGGTCCTCTTGTATGAATACCCACAATTAAAAACAAGGAAAGATGGTGTTTACAGGGTTACAGTCTGTTTTTGCATCCTGCCATGCCAGATCTACATGGCAGGACATATGCTTTTTAGGAAGATACATCTGCAGAGTAGGAGAGCCCTGGATCAGAGAACTAGTCTCCCAGTCCAGGGCTCCCCTTGCACCTGGACCTTTAAAGACTTAATGAGCAGCTGGCACTAGGGAACCTGGGGATGTCAGGCTGTATGGCACTCCTTTCAAGGGACATGGGGTGGCCATGTTCCAGACCAAGAGTTGGCACCTGACAAACCTCCCCCCTAATCAGGTGATCAGTGGGACCACACAGAGGGCAGCAGGTCTAGGACACAATCACCCTCTGTCCCCTGAAAGGCACACCAAGAGATTTAAAGCTGCATGATGCATTTAAAGTCACATAGCTTTAAATGTCCTGGTATGCAGAGTGCACCAACTGCCTTTCAAGCAGCAAGGGGTGGCTGCGTCTTGGGGCAGGTAAACCAGGCTGGGGACAGGTCTCTGTTCTGGGACACAGCCACATCCTGCCTCTTGAAAGACATACCATATAGTTTAGCCATGGGAGGCAGCGGGGGATGGCCACAGGCATACATGCAGCTGGGCTGCATATAGGCACAAGAAGCACCTTCCCAATCTCAGGATCTTGCCCTTGTAGGATCATGCCATACGTTCAAATTAAAGCGTGATACAAACCAACCAAAGATGTTCCACATTAAATAACTTGCGCATGTGGTATGCTGATATTTATGGTCCAATTAACATGCTAATGCACCATAAATATAATGTCTGCCAGGGGCCATAGCGACTACTCCCCTTGTTATTAAGAGACGTGTTATTTGTACTAAAGTTATAATAATCATAGGAAGTATGGTGAAGATAGTATGCCAAACCTTACTGATTTAAAGGGTGTGAAATTAAACTCACAGAAGACTTATTGATATCCTGGCACCTAGTCTGTGAAAACATTCCATACTCATTTTATATTTTGGTTAACGTGCATACTTCATTTAGTTCACTTAGCACTTGTACATTATTAGTTTTTATATAATATCAGTATAAGAAAGTAATGTTATAAAAGATTTCAGTGACAGTTATGTGACAGTGTGTGAATATCACATAAGTACTGGATTAGGGTAAGGAAGGTAGATGAAGAACTCTTCCATTACTTGACTTTCAATGACTTATGTGACAGGTGCTCATTATTTTTAATTGTACCACTGCAAACAGCGTTATAGGGTGTACCGATAAAGATTTTATTGGCCAATACTGATGGCCAATTATTAATCAGCCATATCGGCCAATACCAATACAATAGCTGATATGCAGTCTGGCAGCTTGGAGAACAGCATCCAGGCAGTAAGTCTGTGGGGAGGAAGGGGAAGGGGAGAGGGGAGGGACATGGGGGGGGGCAGAGCAAGAGAGTGAAATCCGCAGATCAAAAGAGTGAAATCTGATCCCCCACCCCCACCAATGCTCCTTCCCTCCCCACCACAAACTTACTGGCCGGCAGATCCGTCAGGAAGAATCCAACACAGCTCCAGGCCCCGAGCCCACAGTAGGCAGCCTGTCCTCTCCCCATGCACAAATCCAGAGGGCACATGACCCCCATGCCTCCTCTGGGGATGCGCACAGCAACAGGAGCCACGCCTGCTCCATTCCCTTCCTCAATCCACCCCCCACACCCCTTCCCTCCTGCACACTTCTCCCCCCTCCCACAGACTTACCAGCCAGACACTGCTCCCCAAGCTGCCAGGCTGCATTCCTGGCTGCATGCATGCTGCAGCTGCGCATGTGCATGTGGCATTTATCTGTGACAATATTAGCAACACCAGCCAAAAAAAGCTGATTGCTGATAATGTCAATTTTCCTTTTATCAGTGCCGATATGATATGGATCAATATATCGGTGCACCTCTACAGCATTTATATTTTTAAATGTCTACCATGAATACAGTTTGTGTCTCCCCTAATAAAATAGTAACTTACAAACAAGGAAAGCTGAACAGAAGGACTGGAATCTTTGTGTAATTAAGTACGTCTTTTCCACTGCTGGAAAAGCTTCTGATTGTATTCCTGGAGTAGTTATATGTACACTATCCCTGAAGAACTTAAATATTTTAAATGATCTATTAGTAATTGTTTGGGTGTTTACAAGTCACAGACATACCCCTGTCCTGTGAAGTTTGGAAGGCTAATTTATTTTGAGAAAAACAAGAAAATATGACTGTGACAAAGAAAATGCTAAGAGTTCAGACATGAAAGTCTGAAGACACATATAGTAAGGAAGTAGTTTAGATTTAAACAAAAACTAAGCTACATTTACCTCCTTTCTAAAAATCTATTTACATTAAACTATTGATTAATTTCCCTGAGGCAACTGAAATATGTAAAAGAGGTTTTAGCAAAAAAAAAAAAAAAAAAAAAAAATCATTTAAACCAAGCAACCAAGACCATAGAAAATAGTTCAACACACAAAATGTTTACTCTGGTTTTGTACATTGGCTTTAAGGAGGATAGATACCAGTCATCTTAGGGGTATTAGCATGAAATACGTGCTACTGGGGGTGGGGACAAATGGCCCTTGAGGTCCCTTCAAACCTTCTGATTCCCTGCTACCTGTTACCTTGCCAAGGTGACAGGGAAACAAGTGAAAGCCTGTTTGGCTTGAGAAATGGCTATTTTGGGATATATGTATCTCAGTGCAGTTTTATTTAACTTTTTACCCAGGATAATTTCAAGTTGGATATGAGGGAGCTATGTCAGCCTAGGGCATCAGCTCTTATTCCACACTGATAATTTATTGTGTGTCCAGAACCTAAATTTCAGAATTGGTTAAGCACAGCAACAGTGCTTTTGTATGTATGACAGTTAATAAACTACTGCATTAGTAAAAATTAAACCCATATTTAAGCTATGTATGTGTCAAAATAAGTGATTTACAGGGAAATAAAATGGATAAGCACTTGTCAGACTGTACTATACAGTAATCCTATGGTATTTGCTTTCACCACTTTATAGAAGTTAAAGTATGTACAGAAAATAAACAAAATTTGTGAACATTCCAGGAGAAAGATGGATAAGCCATTAATAAAAATATATACTAACCAGCCACAATGACACTGTCATTACGAGCTGGACCAAATTTCAGTGTCATCTCATGTTTATGTTTATGGACAGCCAAATGATCTTCGTTGGTAAAACGCTGTGGCAAAAAGTTTTAAAATATAGTTAAAATTCTGAATGCGACTGAAATGAAATAAGGATATGGAAAGTCATTTTCACATGTAAAACCACCATTATTACCAAATTATCAGCTGACTTTTTACATGGATATGTATCTGTCTTTGGTCAGAAAGATTTCCAGGTAAGCTTTTCTCACAGAAACTGTGGGGTTGAATGAAACATGTGGCAGTCCATTTTCTTGAACTATACCCACATAATTTGGTATTTTTAACTCTACCCTTGGGCAGCTTTCAGTGGATGTACATTACAATCTTTCATTTCTCTGTGCATTCTGCCTGGGATAATTTTGGAAATTTGGCTGCAACAGCAAGCTTCCTCATTAGTAAGAATATTTTAAAGTGCTTTTAAATCCACATGCAAATTATGATTTTACTCTTAAAATATTATCTAGGAAACTTAGCCCTGGCTAGAAAGAAGAAAGAGAAAATACCAGCAGGGTAACTGAACCAAGACTCAGTTTTTATCCCTTTTCTTGAACAATGAAACAGTAGAATTCAAGGAAAATGTGTCACTGGGTCTCAGGAGTTGGGGCAGCAGGCAGGCTAGTTAGCTCGCAGTTGACCCCAATTACCTTAGTGGGTCTAGCTGCCCAGCTGCCTAACTAGCTCTAGCTAACTCCAGCTACCTGAGAAGGTAGGGCTCCTTGCAGAGAAGCAGCAGTATTTTCAAAGCTCAATCTATTTAAGAGTATAGATGGCTCTCTGTCTAGCCTGGGCTTCTGGATCTTAGTTTCCTGATTCCTGCCTACTGACTTCTAGTTTCCCAATTCCTACTTCCTGGCTCCACACCCCCTGCACTCCTGGTTTCAGTCCAGACCCTGCTTCTGGATCCTGACCCTGTGGCTTGTAGCTCTAATCTGGATCCCTGCTTCTGGCACCTGACCTTGTCTGTTCCTGATCCTCTGGGCTTACAATTTTCTACTGCCATTTCTGGGTTGTACCCTGACACTGGCTTATCAGGCCAGGCGGTCCTGAAACACTGCCCTTCTCCACAGGAATTTCTCATAACGTAATCAAAAGGTGTGTAAATGTCAAGGTAGTTTTGAGGAATACAGCAGGGAGGGTGAAACCAGTGAGGGAGAATGTTGTGAGGGTTGATAGGCAAGAGGGGTTTTTTTGAGGTAAGAAGTCTCTGTCCCTTAGAACTGTGCTCTGGAACAGGTACTGAGAATCAGCATACTATTGGATAACTACCTTATTAGTGTAAGGGAAATCTAGGGGTGTAGACAGAAGTGACAAATTTCACTTGATCTGGCCACAGAAAGCAGTTTATTGCCATGGCCAAACACTAGTGTAAGGGTGAAGACAGGTTCAAAAATGGTTGATTGGGTGAAAATCTGATCTCTCATTGCATGAGAGATCAGATAAAGATGTTTCAAAATATAGCATGTTCTGTAACGTGCGTCTGTACTGCTCCCAGCCTGGTGCTGTTTTTCAGAATGGGAGTGGGGAAACGGAGTTCAGTCTGGGGATTTTTCAGACCCTCCCCCCAGAAGGGTGGGTGTATTGAAGCACCCCTGAGGTTCCAATTCACCCACCCCACCCTTCAGCACCAGCTAGGGAGCCCCAAAAATGAGCTCCCTCCATTGTCTTTCCTCCCTCCCATTCTGAAAACAGAGAGCTAAGGCTGTTCCTATAGGAACCTGGCTTCAGGCTCCCAGGCCATCCCCCTACCACCTGGAACCAATAGTGAACTTCTGTTTAGTCCAGGGTAACATTGTAACTCAGAATGCTTTGCAGAAAAGTTCTGAGTTACAGCTGGGAGCTGCACTTCTGTCTGCACCCTAGATGTGCACCACACATTCCCTCATCCCTTTCTTGACCGAGTTTGCTATCAGTGGCAGAAGTAGGGGAACATACTTCCCATTTACAGTCCTCTTTCTCACAGTCTAGAATGTGAACTAGTATCTGAGAGGTCTCACATCCCATGTGTGACCCAGGATTGGGGGGAGAGGGACAACCATTTCAGTAGGCTTTGAGTCTCTCTTCCTGCCCCCAACACGTGTTATACAGGGTCTGGGTAACGCCTGTCCTTCTGGAGGAGTCTGAACCCCTTCTCCTTATACTCCAGTTTAAGCTGGTATCTGGGAGTGCCCTGGTTTTTTTGGCCCTTATCAGCCCTTCTCTCCTCACATGCCACACCTCCCTCTCTCTGCCCAACAACAGAAGCCACTGGTGGCCACCTGGGCCCCATGACTATTCTGTGGAAGATCTGAAACCAGAACATTCTTGAGCAAGCTGGTACTGATAACGGAATAGGGAAAAGTAAAATTATTTTGAAAAATATCCCTCTTCTGCCAATTTTGATGCATCTGAGTGTATTAAACATATTAAAAACCTCATTTTTTCCTACACTAAATGGAAATGGCTATGGTAACAGAATAGTAAGTTTAAGAAAGTTAGCATGCAAAAATTAAAGTTATCATAGCAAATATTAAGATAACTTTTGAACATGTATAAATCTAAATAAATAAAAGTGAATTAATATCATAATAAAATTAACTCATAACAGACCAATATGGTCCTATTCTATATGAATCGCAAACCTACAAGTTTCCAAATTATTATATATAAATCCATGACACAGAATGATAATACAATAGATAAAAGAAAACTTCCCTATTTGTGGTTACCAAGTCAACTATACAGTATGAAAACTACATCATCTTAAATAACCAGATAATAAAGTATTCAGAAACATTTCCCCTTCCTTTCTAGTCATATTTATTTTTTTATGTCGATGTACAAAATATATGCTAAAAAGTGGTACATGAAAACAAAAAAAAATTAATGAAGGATTACTTTTCCACTATGTAAAGTATTCCTTTGAAAATGCAGACATCCTTGCATTTGAGATGCACCCAAATTGTCTCTCAATTTTAGAAAAAAACCAAATAAATACATTTGCAACCTTATAACCTCTGTGCTTGCATAAAAGCTTTTTACCTTTTTTTTCAACTTGAATTTACTTTCCACAATCAATATTTTCTTTTAAAAAGTGTGCCATGCAAAGGAATAAAGTATTATATTTTTAGATGATGCTTTCATTATATCTCATTAAATTTCTTCACTTATCACAAAGCTGTCATTATCAGTCTACATACCAGATTATTATACGCATGGGGAGAGACTCAGAAGTTTTCTGAAACTTTTCAACATTGTATAGTGATGCCCTTGTGCATTGCTACACACGTTCTCTGCCATCAGTTAACGTCCAGAGACTTCCTGAATACCAGAGCGCGCATCACACTTAGTTTGCATCTAATTCTTATAGAGGGTTAACAAAATGATGAACAATATCGTACATGTTAATGCATTATTTGATTCCATTTAGAAAATTACAACAGAATTGACACAAAAAAGTATTTTTTTTTCTGACAGATATATGACCTGGGGTTATGAAAATTTATCCTGCTGTGGACAGCATGGTTAAACCAACAAACTTTCTTGCTACCACCTGCTTTACAGCATAACAACACTACACAGTCACGTTCCAGCAACTATCATTAAGAAATCTCTATTCTTAAAATCTAACCAAATACATTTTGCTCTTTCTACACTCCCACTTTTCTTTTCTTTGGCCTACATTAATAGATTCCTGTCATCCCATTACCTGGCCACATCCAGGGGCTGTGCATAAAAAGGGTTTGTCATCACTCATATTCCACAGGTCGCTGTATTACCTAAGTTGAAAGGATAAAAGACTTCTCAAAATATTTGTAGTAATTGAAACTTTATCAGCATATCAACCTAGAAAAGCCCTGGGCTATAAAAAGTACTTCAGCATTTAGTATTCCAGAAGCAAGACCTGCTCTTTGTCTTCAGACTGCAGTGAGAGTTATCTAAGTATCTGGTAAGAAATGGAAGTACATTTCTAAGCCCGGTGAGGAAGATACACAAATCCAAACAGATACATAACAGATTTTGAGCATGCATCTTAATTTTAAAAGGAAGCAATACAAGAAAGCAATTGAACACAATGCAAAATTAACCTGTAAAATATGATCCACAAAATGTCACTGAGGTAGCTGACTGAAATAAAAATATACTGTAATTACCAGAATTCTAAAAACAGAGGAAAATAGCAGATAATAGTGAAGAAACAAGAACTAGTCATCCACAGCAAATCATTCACTCCCTTATTTTCTCAATGCTGTTAAACTCCTATTACAGGGTTATGATGCCCATGCACATCTCCACAGCATATATACAGTTCTTAAGTGTAAATACAAAAATATACATTTTAAGACTCCTTCAGAAAAACAACACTAGCATTTACCTTAAAATATGCTCAACAAGGTGTCAGTAGATCTTTACTATACTTAGCAATGCTCTACATACTTACACATGTACACAAATGTATATACCTGCCAGATTTCATACGTAAGCCAAATTTTATAAGGTGAACACCTTATCACGTCCTCCTTTTCATGGCAATAAACTATAATTAAAAGAAACAGACTAATTACTGTTATGGAAATGAAACAATAAAATGTAGTTATACCCTTGTAATATCACTAGGAAAATTATATAATTCCTGGGTCAGGTCCAAATTGTATTGAATTTTTACTACCCTGTAGATATACTTCAGTTTACTTCTAGAGTAAAGCCTTTCTACCTCAAAGTTCCATTTTTAATAATTTAATAGAAGCATGAGAAAATTTTAATTTCAATTTTCAATGCAATTTCAATGCAATTTCTTCATGCAAAATAATAAAAATGACAAGGCATCTAAGGAATAACTACTACTTTCTATTGTTTAAATGAAATATTTTTCAATTAAGTCTCTTAAGGGCTCTTGGGGAATAGCAGTAGCAATTCTACTTGTGATGCACCATGCTTTGTTGTCCTTAGAATTCGTAATAAAACAAGTCATACTGTGAGTTTTTTTCTTTTTTGGGTGGGGGATGAGGGAGCTGCCCTCACACACCATTTGTTGCAATTATAAGTTAACCTGCTACTTTCATGTTCAATTAAAAAAACAAACAAGCTTTCTCCCCTAAATCAGAGCCAGTAACTAGAGATAAAGGCCTCAAGCTGCTAGTACCCTTTCCAAAATCCTATGGAAGAGTCAAACAGCCAAGGAAAGGACCTAAAGTGTTAAATGCACTAAACATTCCAAAATAAAAACTATTCTGAAAAAAATTCTGACCTGGTATTTTTATTACATAACACAAAAATACAGTAAGTACAAAAGTCATAACTGTAGGGGTGTCAATTATAGGCTGATCCTGCCTATAAGTCAGGAGTTCTTTTTTTATGAGGTTTATTTTTTTTTAGAGGATAAAGGGTATACTTAAAATAAGAATAATACAGCATGCAACTCAAAAGTTATTAGAAATGCAGTAATTGCATAGGTTTACATACCAAGCCATTTTAAAATAAGATCTATACAAAAGCAAAAAACTCCCCAAAGACAGAATCTTTTATGATCACTCCAAGTCAAGTTAGGCTAACAGTTTATCACAAACTAAAAGACTCAATGTGTCCACAACACACAATGTTTCTGCACTGACTTTACCACAAGTCTATGATGTGGCCAACATTCACTAATAAAATGGAAAACAATTTTTTTAAAAGAAGAGGGTACACTTGCCCTGCCTATAAATTCATTTGACTTTCTTATGGTAACATACAAGATGCATTTAAAATTCCTTTTTCAGATAGGTTACTTCACCCTACTCTTTCTCTATTAAATAAGTTTTGGATTATTAAACATCTTTTATTCCTAACTGACTATAATTTCCCTTGGGTTACAAGAGGTTCAGTAACTCCTATATTTAGATAAAAGCACTATATAAGAAGGGAAACCTAAGTATTTAAATTACTCTAAAAGTTCAAAGAAAATACAAGAAGCCAGAAGAAAAGTACTGGAATAGTACTGAGAAAAAAGTAAGACCTAAACAAAATCGAGGTCTACTTCTAATTACATTTCTCTTAGCTAGATGCCTGCAACTATCATAGTACCAGAGACAAATAATTTTTTTTTACAAAGAGAGTCTTTGCATTCCAAATGACACTTCAGAATGGATTTTTTTTTTTTAACTGTAATGATGAAGCCAAAGGAAAAAGGCAGGAGCTGAGGCTGAATAAAGAATGATCATCATAATTCATTTATTTCAGAATAATGGTTGGAAAGACAGCTCCAGACAGAATGTCTAAGTAACCAAGAACAGGATAGGTACCGGACAATAATTTTGGATGCAAAAGGCTGCCTTAATATTAAAAGATGTAAGATAGTAAAGAAACTAATAGTACTCACAACCCCATAGAACTCATTTGACCCTGAAACTCATTCAGAAATTGTAAAGTACCATCATAAAAGTTTTAAAAAGTGATAATTCCGAATGCTTATCTGCTCGATGAAGGAAACAGTTTGATCAAAGTGGACCATCAAGATGGCTTTTTTTCCATCAGTTTGGACACAAAAGGAAATGAGGATTTTAGAACTACCTACATTTCCAAAGGCCATGAATTCTCTCTAATACAGCATTTACCTTTTAGACGTAAGAAATCTCAGTCACACCTACTTAGATCTAATACACTGGCATTTCCTCACCGACATACATCATTTATATCCACGGTTAACATACATGTTCCAAAATGAAAATGCATTGCCCCCTTCCTACATTTATTTCATAACAATGAATGGACAAAACATTTGACTTCCCCAGACTGAAGACAGGAGAACTGGAGACCTGGCCACTGGCAATAATCATATGGAGGCACACAAATATGGCATTGAGGACACTGAATGGTGTTGCTTCTATATATAAGTTCAACAGAGGGAGGACACTCAAACCATCTGAGGTCATAAGCCAAGAAGAGATGAACTGCTGGCAGACATTTAAAAGTCTTTTATACTGCTAAAGGAAACATATGCATCAGACGGAATGCCAATACAAATGACAGAAGGAGCTCATTCTGCGTTCTCTTCAAAGAGCACACAGATCCTAAGTTTTTTAAAGAATTCGGTTAAATGGGCTATTGATAGGCATATCTTTCTGATGTCTGTTAATATTACTATCATTCTTCTTGACTCACAGGAACAGGGACAAGCATAAAGACCCCCAAATTAATAAGACACTGACTTCAGGGTAAAATCAATGGATAACACTAATGAAAGGATACTGGATGTTCCTGAATTACAATGGATACTTGTAAGTTCCCCCAGACAATATATTATCTCTGTTCTGCTGCTTTGTTCCAATTTTTTTTATCGATTCAATTTCAATTCTAACTTGGGTTAGACTCATTGGGGCCTTGAAATAAATTAGGTAAACTTTGGGAAATCTCTTTCTATGAGTCACTCCCATACTGGAGATAGTTGAACATACTTTGCAGGCTCTAAAAAAAATAATTAAACTGATTTCTACCAACTGAAGCCATAACTGCCAAGTTAATCAGAAAAAATCCAATTTTGTCCCTCCTTGTCTTGATCCCCCTCCAGACTAGCTGATGTAAGAGAGAAAAAAACAGCCTAACACATAAAGGGCAAGTTGGGAAAGGAAGGGAAGTGGAGAGCTTCAGAAATTATGCTTCAGCATCAAAAGAGTACTAGAGACTTTCCCTTCTCTAAGAGAGAATACAACAATGAAGCCCCCAAAACTCTTT
>NW_005841969.1:2265948-2283667 GCF_000455745.1 Alligator sinensis
GATTAACCGAAGTGCCTTCTCTTAATTAAAAATTTACTTTTCTGTGTGAACAACAGAAATGAATTATATGAACTTCTGACCCAATGGTTGGAAGCGAGCTGTTGTGGACTTCAGTGAAGGCAAAGCAGGTAACATGTACTGAATACCTGTTTCAAAGCACTTACTTTGACAACTACACTTTCTGTGTCTAGCTGAGTGACTTTGTTTAAAAAAAAAAAAAGAACGAAAAGAAAAAAGATGAAACCTCTTCAGCTTTGGCTTCACCTCCTCAAAGAAACTGTATATTTCAAATAAATGTTAGAGTGGAATGAAGCACAAATCTGTACTATATGGTGTGTACTTGTCCTTTCATTCCTATCCTTTAGATTTTGTATTCCTTCAAGTTAAGAGTAAGAATCAGGGTCAGTAATTGATCTGAATGCAGAAAGAACATCACATAGCCTTGGTAGTTTAATTAGTTCTGCTACCTGTTACTTTTTGTCAGAATGCAATCCATCAGTCCTGCACTAGTATGCTGAAGACATATAACAAAGGACCTACAGAGACAGAATATTAACACAGACATTCTAATCTAAAACATCATAAACCTGATGCATCACTTACAGAAAAAAATTAAAAAAGGAAAATATATCACAAATATTAATCACACACAAAGATGCAATTAAAGTTCACACAGGATATCAATTTAGTGATATTTAAAGTAATATGGATCCTATTCAGAAAATGATTAAAGACATTTTTATAAAATGTTACATAAAAAGATTTTTGGCTAAGATTATTACATTTATTAAATGATATGAAATACATTTTATGAAAATGAAACAACATGTTATTATTGTATACACTGAAGTTTGATTTTAAAATATTTTCCTGAAGGAAATACTCAAATTGCTAAAAGTAGTTAAACCATTCAGAAATAGCATTTACTAATGCAGTTTCTTGTAAGCTCTAATATTATGTGGTAGTTTCTTTGTGTCTTCTGTTTATCCCTTAAATGTCAGAATGATAAAAATATTTGAGAAATACCCATTTTTAATACAAATCTAGTTAAACTAGATAAATATATTTCCCTCTGAAAATCTACCTTGATTTGGTAAGAAAATCATTATTTTCACACGTGAATGGACTTGGAATAAGCACGGGAATCTTGAGGAGCTGGTTCAAATACTGGACTACCGTGTTAACAATTACTCAGCTCTAGTGATTGTGGTCTGTGGGGTGGACCACAATCACTAGAGCTTCCCACAGATTGGAAAATCCTCCTTACCACCCATATGGGATTCAGCATAACTCCATGTGATTTTTTTCAGTTTAAGTTTAAAAAAAATCAAAAAGGACATCTCTTTTTTATGGTAGTATTACAGCAGAGGTAGGGAAAATGGCAGATCTGGGTGGCAGCCAGACTTCATTTCCCAGCAGCTCTTGCCTGCATCGCTGCAGCCAGTTTCCATGGAGACCCCAGCAGTGGTAGGGGCCTGGCACTGCAGGGCCAGGATTTCCATGGAGACCAGCCCCAGCAGCACTGGCAAGGGGAGCTGCTCCAGGGCCAGGGCTGGGATCTTGCAGCAGTGACAGCATGGCTCGGAGCTGGGGCAGAGCCATGATCCATGCCTGCATGCTCCTGCGGATCGCAGGACCCCCCATAAGATCCTGGCCCTGCCTTGTCACAGACCTGCCATTGCTGGGGTCTCCATGGAAACCAGCTGCAGTAAGGTGGGCAAGGGCTGCTGAGAAATGGAGTCTGTTGTGGGATCAATCAAGCCCACGGGCCAGACTTTGCCTGCCCCTGTATTAGAATGATGTTGTAGCTGTACAGGAAATATGCAAAAATGAAGATTTTTATGGGTGCTACCTTTCACAGGACCAGCTGCATGGTTGAGAGGGATTTAGACAAGTTTTTGGGTAAAAAGTGCCCTTCCCCAGACCTAAGAAAAAAGCAGGTCTTTTTATTACGTGTGTCTATCCTTTGTTTATGCAGACCAACCACACTCTGCAATAAGCGCCAAACTATTCACTCCTTCTGGGCTTTTCTATGACTATTACCAAAATGTATGATTGCTTCAAGAAAATTCAACAAACTTATCTTCAAAACCATTCTGTAAACTGGTTCTCTTATTTCCTCTTGTCAGATAAATGAGACACAGACAAGAAATTGTCAAAAGTATACACCAATTTTAGGTGTCCTACCTGAGATGCTGGGACTATTAGGAGGAATACCATATTTACTTGCATACCACATGACCTTTTGCCCAACCCTCTCACAGCCACTGCTGAATTGGCAATCAACTTTGGCTGAGCAGTCAAAACTCTAGCTTTTAGCAGAATAGGAGAGGGAGGACAAGTGACACAGAAGAGTAGACTTTACCCCTGCTCCATGAGGTCAGCATTCAGCCTGAGGAAATCAAGAGACACAGAAGAGTAGATTCTACCCTTGTTTTGTGTGAGAAACAGTTCTTACAAATAACAGCCACCTTCAAGACACAACACTGATTACTCCCTATGCAACGTCCATCCTGTATGATGAATGAGGCAAAAGCAGTCTTAATCCCAGGATTACCTAAATTCTGAATGTCCGTCTTAAAACTATAATATTCTCTGAATACAGTTTATAAACACTACCAAAAATGCAATGTATCATTTGTGGCTCCATAGTGCCCAGAGGCCCAAACCAAGACTGGGAGCCCATTATATTATTATGCACAAATACATAATAACTCACTGTTCCTGCTCCAGGGAGCTCCAGGGAATTTACAATCTAAAATGTCAAGTGATATATGACAGATAGTGGGGAAAGGATTAAGATAATAAAAAAACCCACATTGTTATAAACATACATGTATTTTTAACGTTTTTTCTGAATGATAATTTCCAACTATCTGCCCTTAACCAAACTATAATTATTTTATTCATTTTAAGCATCATGACAGAAGTGGGATTTGGGGACACATGCAAGGACCATGACTTTATGGATTAGCTCAAGAAGCATGCTTCATAGGAGGGAAAACAAAGGGAAAATGTGTAGTTAATTATTAGAAAAGCTAACAAAGGGACAAACGCAACTAGCCCATCAAGCACAACAGAAAAGCTGTCTTTAACATGCAGAGACACTTATGAGAAGAGCTAAAGACTCTTGAAGGTGAGGATAAGAAGCTTGACCCTAATGCAGTGAAATGGGGGAGGAACTGAGCTATCTAAAGAGACTGATGGACCAAAAAAGAAGACATTAACAGCTCCATTTTGTATCCACTGGAAGTACTGGACCATGGGAGATCAAGTATTCTTTCACAAGGTATCATACACAGGCAAAGGGGCCTATCATACATGGTCTTTTCCGGCCTATCACAACAAAGAATTTGGTATATGAAGTTCTGTCTGCTGACACCTTGTGTTTTGGATTGACAGATCCCATATAACATGTATGCTTTGATGTTACTCCTATGTAGGGAGGAAAGAGAAACATGGAAGCAAACATCTGACCTTGTGATACCAAGGTGAATTTTTAAGGTATAGCAAGGAGACACGAGAAAAAAAGTTTGGTTCTTTTGTAATACTAGTAAGCCATTCTTGTCAGGTTGGTATTATTTATCCATCTAAGAATGGTAAACTAAAGAACCCTTTCAACATTAAACAGGCAGAGCAAGTGACCTTGATCAATACCACCTGTGTAATTAACTTCCTGAAATTACACTAGCTATTGGCACCATACCGATAGTGCCTGTAGGCAGATTTCCCTCCATTTCTTTGACAATAACCATATGCTTAAATGTAGGTGTACAAGAGTAATTTTATAAAATTATAAATAATACAACTGCTTAAAGGCAATACTCCCCCTCTGTCAATTACTCTAATTGCATAAAATGTTTCTTTATACAGCTTAATATAATTTAGCGCAATACTCAAGCCCTATTCAATACGGCAGTGCAGGACAACACAGTTTGTTTGGTCTATGACAAAAGGACATAATAGCGTGAATAAACATTTAAAAACATTTCTCTAGACTTTGCACATTTTTCAATCTAGGAAAATATTTAAAGCATATATTCCATATACATTAGCTAAACAAATATTTTAAGCTTTAAGGTTTCTGCTGATAGCATAGGTGAGACTAGAGCCAAGAAACAGTGCTTCTAATCCGCAAGAAAAACCTAAGTTATTATTTTTTCATACAATACAAAACTTACAGTATCGATATCAGATGGTATGCAGCTTCCTGGGCCATTTAACTGCAAAGCAAATTTCACTGTACAGAATGAACAAGCATAATACACATGCACTTTAAAAGCTAATGTTTAATCTTAATGAATTAATGTTTGTAAAGTACTCTGAAGATACAAAGTGCTATAAAAATGCACAGCATGCTCATCAGGCCAAAGTATGTTTTTAAATCTCTTTAAAAAAAGTAGTAGAAGTGGAGGGATCATTAAGCAGATTATTTGTTACACTATATCGAATGTTTTTGGGGGTTTTTTTGCAGAGCGCTACAAAACTAACTTGTCCTTCTTGCTCTTCCACCAGTATGGGTGGTAGTCCATAAAGGAAAATTATGATGTGCTGACAACATACAAGCAAATACTACATTTAATTCTGGAAACTAGCCATTTTTATGAGACTCTAGGCTACCCAACCAAGAGTGAAACATATAAGTGCTGATGACTGCTAGTGGCCAAATGCACACTTGGAAACATATTTTAGATTATTTTAATAAAAGATAATGACAACCTCTTGCCTTTGATGGGGCAGAAAATTATATCCTTAAAATGTTTACTTAGTTAGCTTTGGCTGATGATAAAGAAAATGCATTTTAAAATAAGATTAATTTAATTCCTGGTTTATTTACCTGCAATGTCTTTTGTCATTTACATGAAAAGACAAACCAAGATTAAAAATATGACAAAATAACTATTCAAGTGACTGTGATGACAAGTATGATCATCAGATAATGCAGACTAGAAAAGAGTGAAAAACACAATAGCAAAATATTTTGCACCCAAGTTCATTTGCTTTAGTTTCATCTTTAGTACAAAGATGCCTGTTTTGATGAATAAGATAATCAAAACAAAATGAACAACATTATATACTTTAAGAGCGTAATGACTGATCTACTTTTAAAAAGTTTTTAAAATAAACTCTGCTTTTGTTTATCTCTGTTCCTACAAATTTCTAGGACAAAGTTAGACTAGTACCATGCACTTCCGAAAGCCTTAACTTTCATTTTTTTTAATTACATAAGATTGTACCTGGAAAAATCTCACAAATTATTCTGCTTAACTAAAAGTAAAAAATAGTATTTGCAGTTTAAAGAAAATGTCACAACTATACTGACCTGGATGAGGCTGGAACAGCTTTTCTCAGTTTCCTAAAACACAGAACAGAAGAGTTGAAACAAAATAAGTGTACTTACTGCTTCCCATTTAAAAAAAAAGTCATTATTAAAGGAATGTCCAAACCTCTAACTCTAGAGACATGCTGTGTCTTACTATCATAAGATTTGAAATACAAAAGTGGAAAGAAGGGGTCAGGAATTTTTTTAAATATATATGAAAAATGGAGATTTTCACTACTTGCTAATTACACTTCTACAACCTGACCATAGGATTTTTATTCAATTTCAAATTTACTAGGCAGAGTAATCATTACTGGTTTCCAAAAGTTATTCTCCTGTCAGCTACAGGGTCTTTAACAGCTAGCTCCCGTGCATTTTTTTTTCCAGCACAGGACAGAAGAACTGCTCTGAGACTGTGGGAGAAATTAGAGGGGGGGCTTCAGTGCTGATTTCTCTAGTGTTTCAGAATCCTTAAACAAGTGGATCTTCTGAACCAGGTTCTGCCGCTGCAGAGGAAAGACCATTGAAGCCTGTGAGCCTGGAAGAGGTAGATGGGATTAATTTTGAAATACTAGCTGTCATGAAGAGTGCTCAGAAGACCGGCATTACAAGCTCTCTACCTCAAGATGTCAAAGCATTTAACAGTGACTGCCCAGACAAAATGTGAGCAGAGGGCAGAGAATTTACCACCTGAAGGAAAAGAAAGCCAGAGACTGCTAGCATGCTGCTGCAACCACGTGCCTTGCTGCAAGAGAGCTTTTTGCCTGCCCTGGGAAGAAGACTTGAAACCTGTGCCTGTTCCAATGGATCACAGGGAACAGTAAGAAGGAAGGTAATAATGCAATAGCATGAAGATATCTGGGTACGTATAACCACAGGATTTTCTGCCTAACAGTCGGCTGACTGAGGCATGAGGGCCAAAGGCACCTGCCTAGCTGAGGCAAAAGATAAACTGAGGAAAACAGTGGAGTCAGCCTGTAGAATGAGTGCAGCTGGACAGGAAGAAAAAAAATTGGAAGCTGGTGATTAGTTACTCTGCCTACCAATTCGAAACACAAGAAGGAACCTACCAATATTTGTCCTATCAAACGAATAAGTGCAAAAAAATCCAGCTTCCAAACCCAGCACTGACAGCAAAACTAAAAGACTAGGGCATGTGCAGAGAAACAATGAAAATATATCTTTGGTAAAAGAGGGACAGAGCTGAAAAGGAAGATGAAGGGTCTCTGTGTGAACAACCAATAGAAAGGCCATTACTGTTCTTATTATAAGGGCTTACTTCTCATGCTCATGTAAAAAACAAAATCAAGCTGAAACTATGAATCAGATAAAAGGTCAAACAAATGAAAGTTTCAAAAATGAAACAGAAAGTGGGTGCAAAAATGAGATTAAAAGAAAAAGATGAATAAATAAATGTACGTATTAAATTTTGTTCAGAACATTTGTTTACTGAAGCTACTGGAATCACTGACATCAACTTATGATAAAGACTAAAAGATAAATAGGGTCTGAAAATATAAAAATAATTTAGTTCTGCAAGAATAAAAAATCATTTTGTTTCTCAATATATCCATTGCTTTTGGAAATGGGGAGATAGGTACCATTTTGATGCAAATAAACACTCCTGAACATCTGCAATATAGAACCATCACACTAGGAGAGGCTTACATTCTTCAAAACAGATTGGCAAAGTCCTTCAAAAAGTAATCAAAAATATCACTTGAACAATCTTCCCAAAAATGTGCTGTCTCACCTGGACTATCTGATGGAGGGTGCAATCCTGTTAGTCTAAAATGAAATTAACACAGGATACTGTTGGAAACAATGTGACACAGACTTGAAAAGTCTCATAATATTCTCTCACATGAATATGATTATACTATAATTGATATCTTTAAAAGTTCTATCTCCTATTTGAATATGCATTGATACCCCATCTGTACTTCAGTTAACTATGAGGCAAACAGTTTGAAATTCAATCACTTTTAAAAAGATGAATTAGAAGTTGTTTGAGGGAACAACCCCATTGCTTTCAAGTCCTGTTTTGCTGCTTTTCACTCATATTTTTTTGTTTTATTTTTAAAGTTTTCTTCATATATCACTATGTGAAAAAGCAGGAACTGAATTAATTATATTTGAAGACCTGTCAGATTGGTAACAGAAAACTAAAAAACCCCCCTCTAATTTCTTTAGTATTTTAGTCGCATTTATCTTTGATCTTGCCTGTGAAAATAATAAAGATATGTCTGAAAGAACTGTAATTTCTAGGTTAACAACATCCCACTAATACAAAGACAGTCTGTACTTCAGAATATATATAATTTCCATTCTTATTTATTAAGTTCTAGAATAACATTCAAAATCTCTGGTAAATATTGGGTTTTGTTGAGCTAGAGGTACAAATAAGTAGGAAAGCAGTCCTAGCCCACAAAAACTTAAGAGTCTACTTTACAAAAAAATGCAACAAGTGGGTGTCACCACAACAGGGAAGGATTGGTGGTGGAAAACAGGTAAAAGTAATATGACCAAACATTTAAGGTGAGTTGTGTGCACCACACAGTGCTTGTTCCAATGCAAATTTTTTGTGGCAACTTTACATGTGAAATATTTTTAAAGTGGTGTAGGGACAAGCTGAGCTCAGAAAAATCAAAACCAAGACGACACCAAGTGCGAATGAAAGATGCATCTTTCTGGATCCATGTCTAGGTATCCATATGCAATCAACACAAAGAAAAACAGACTAATCTGAATGTCTTATAATGGAATAGGACCTTGGCATAAGCACACCTGAATCATACCTGAATGACAAAAGTCAGCAGAATACAGTATTACCTAAGTGTAACCTTTATAAGACACAGAATGTGCTGCGGAGATGTGGAAATGGAAATACAACCAAAAGATTTTATATAATCAAATCATACAGCATTTCTGAGTAGGAAACAGTACTCAGAAGATATAGTTCACCTATAAAATCCAGAACAAATACACCAAGAAGTTTATATTACTGCTCTCTGAATCAGGCTATAATAATGACCTATTATTGTGCAATATTAACTACCCAAATATAAACTCATCAGTGAACATGGTGACTCACTCCACTTCTCCAAAAATGTTATTTCATTAATGTTATTTCTGTAATTAATGCTCATATTTGCCAATAAACTTTTATAAAACAGGGAACCCCAGTAAAGTTTTCTTTGGACCAGGTTGCAGTGAGACCCTTATATTCTGTAATATGCTATGTACCCGCATAGGTACTTAGCTTTACTACTGTGACTAGTTCAACCAAAATCAATGAGACTATTCTTAGTAGTAACCTTAAGCAGGTGCATAAGTGCATATAAATGTGAGAAAGTCTCTCTAAACAACCTGCACAAAACATCCTTCAATAAACGGTTCAAGATATTATATTCTGGAAAACAATTATGGAAAAAATGACCATACAGAAGCTTTCTTTCTTATCCCATCATTTAAATAGTGGTTTATGCTCTAAAGCAGTGGCTCTCAAACTTGTTAGACTCAAAGCACCCCTTGAAAATGTCAGCTCTTAGCCTTTACTTGAAAAGGCCAGAAAAACAGAATCATTATTCTATTTCAAAGAAGTGAGAAAGACCAAAACAGGCCAAAACATTTAGGACACGATGGATACATCCAAATGAGCACAGTCATATGGTATACGGTGCCGCAAGCACATTTGCAGCACCACATACCACACAGTCCAGCATTCTTCGTGCTGCAAGGGTGCGCTGCCTGAATGTGCGCTGCTCCATTTTTTTTTTTCAGCATGTAGCGCAAGGTCCACTACCAAACTTCCATGCACATCTGGACTCGCTCTACGAATTCTTATTTAAAACCTCAAGGTTTAGCTTATGAATCACTTGTAGATACTTGCATATCTAACCATGCTTGTATGTGGCAACTTGAAAAGTATCTCATGGTGCCCTGGTTGAGGATCACTGCTCTAAAACACAACGATTTAGAACTCAGATCACAACAAGATTTTTCATTAGCCACATACATGACTTTAAGTCCAACCTAACTTATTCAACTCAAATAGCTTGAAGCAATAAAGTGGGCGCTAGCCATGATTCATTCACAGGAGCATGGGAAGGAAAAACCCAAGATTTGGCTAATGGAAGGTCGAAGGCCGCACCCAAAAAGCCTCATTTATTTAGAGGACAAAGATAATCTTGTGTGTGTTAACTGGAAGGGCAAAGAAAGAGCAGAATGTCTTTATTTCAGAAATGAATGAACTGCTTGAGGAACAGAGGAGTGAACCACCCGTGTGCAATGGGACGAGTCCCTTTCGGGGTCAGGGTTGAGGGGTGAAGAGGCTGGGGCAAGAAGGGAACAGGAGGCAGGAGGTGTGACAGCTCCAGCCCCGCAGCTTGCCAGCCCAGCGGCACAGGAAGCCTGAGGGAAGATCCGCAACGCCGGAGCACCGCAACTTGTCAACACCCCGCCGCCAGCGCCAGCTCTTGCAAGAAGCCCACGGGCAGAGCGGAGGAGAGCGACAGCTCGCAGAGTAGCGCGGCGCCGGGGCCAGGCAGGTAAGACACTCACCGGCGCATCCCCCGCAGGGCCGGCCCGGCGGCTCCCGCGGAGGGCGCAGGCCCCCACCGCCCGGTGGATGCAGTTGAAGCCCGGCCCGTCCCATCCCCAGGCCCCGCAGCGCTTCCGGGTGGGGGGCGACAGGCTCGCCCGGCCCGCCCCCCCCCAGAGCGACCCTCCTCCGCGGGCGGGCGCGGCCCCGGGGACGGCGGAGCAGGGCCCGCGGTGGGGGAGGGGGGCGCCTCCCCGGCCCCTGTGGGAACGAAGGCGCCGCTGCCGCGCCCGGCCCGGCCCGCGCTCTGTTTACAAACTCACCCCCGGAGCACGGCCCGAACCGCACATTAAAGCCCAGGGCCCCCACAGGCTTCCGTCACATCTCGCGAGACCTCGCTGACATCTCCCGAGCGCTGCTAGGGGAGCTGGTCACGTGACACCGCGGTGGGCAGAGAACCCAGCCTCTCGCCGATTGGCTGGCGGGGGCGGGGCGCGCGGCGACCCCGGACTTGTCTGTGTGGCCGGAAGCGCTGAATGACTGGGTGTGGCTGGAGCTGCAGCGCGTTTGCTGCCGCAAGCTAAGCAGGAACTGCGCTGGCTAGTGTGTGGATGGGAAACCAAGACTGAACCTTTTGTGCTTGAGGCGTTGCTTTTTAAAAATAACAAACAAAAAAACCCTTAAGGCTTAGTACTGAAAAGATAGATTGAGGTTGAGTTCATCAGATACAGCAGGGGCTCCTTTATTCCCACCCCCCAAAAATCACCCACCCTCCCATTCCTATTTAACTAGCCCTCCCCTCCTTCCCGTCTCCCTCCAAAAGGATTGCTGCATCTTTCTCTACCCTATGCCTCCATTCCCCCTCCACCTATGCTAGTGCCCCTTTTCTCTCATCACACAGGTTTTGTATTTTCTCTCCAGTGTTAACTGCACCTGTGAATCTTGTAGCCTCTTTCCAGATACCCAGCTTAGGTCTCTGGCCTCCCATCATCACTTCCTCACAGCGGGGCTTGCTTTCCTCTCCCTCTTCCCCCAGCAGTTTTAAGGCAATTCCATCCTGTGACCAAGTTCAGTTTGGCCCCTGGAAATCCAGAGATTTCCAGGGACACCGGCAGCTTCAACCCCTGACCAGGCAGCTTTCACAGAGCAGAGTACTGCCCTGTTTGTTTAATACAATGCCAGAGAAAACTTTACATAAAACAATTGACAGTTTATACCTGGAATAAGCTTGTTGGGTATTACCCATCCTCTCCCTAGCTGCCTAGCAGATACAGCATATCATTTTGTAGACTCCTTGTTCCATTGTGCACATTATCCTCCCTTTCTACAGCCATGGCTTAGTTTGCAGACCTTTGTCTTGCTGGGCCTCCTGAACCTGTACAGCCAACTAATGCTATTTCCCTCAATAGAATGAACTTTCCAAGGGCTGGGCATCTACACAATTACCACTGGCAATTTGCATCAACTACTTTCCCCAGATAGGGAAGCTATGAGGAACACAAAAATACATTTAACACTTAGGACAAACCCTTTGGGTGGTAGATACAGTAATACAATCTCAAGACAACAGTTTGTGATTTCCTTGTGGCTTCTGGAATATTGCACCTGCATTTGCTCCATCCACCAGAGATCCCCGTGCCCCTCAATCCAGAATCTCTTTCCCCACATGGCAGGGGCTGTGCATGTATTTAAAGCAAGAGAGAGACAAGGGGCCCTGGGCAAACTTACATCTTATATCAAGTTTCTCACCAGTAGATTTCAAAGTGCTGCACAAGGGAGAGATCAGTACCATTATGCCCCCTCCCCCTACCATATAAGCAACATCAGTTGGCACGTCTAAAAAAAGATGAGTTTAATCTAATGTAATAATGAAATACCATTACATAATTTTGTTTTTTGAAATTTCCCCCAAAGTTTCCATTGGAAAATTTCCCCCAAAGTTTCCAGTGGTGCTGGCTCCTACCCTGGGGGTCTTTAAGAGGTTAGACAAACATCTTTTTCCTGCACCTTTTTAGACGAAGTACTTTTTCCTGCCATAGCAGGGTGTCGGACTTAATGATCTGCTCAGGTCCCTTTCTACCCTACCAAATATGAAACTATATGATTGGACAGGAAACAGAAAACAGAGCAGCAGATCAGGGAGGGGAAAGGGTGCAAAGTAGCACTTGGGGAAGATGTGAGGCTAATTTGTGGCACACTTGTCAAAAAGATTGTCCCCCCCATTACTCCAGGACGTGGAATACATCTTAAATTGTATTGAGGGTAAAGCAACAGATTTGTCCGTTTCAAAGTATTTTAAGAATTAGGAATACTAGGAGAAAGGGCATAGTATATAAGCAGGCCCTTTATATAATAAATCATTATTGATTGTAAATGAGTTTTGAAGGATTTGGACTCTGAGGTAATAGAGAGCTTATGTCTTTCAACTATATACTTCCCGTCTTCCAAGAGCTTAAAAAAACCTCCTCACAGTGCCAAATTCTAAAGGAATGGCATTGAATATGTTTTAAAATTATTAATCTTATTTTAAACAGAAGTCAGAGATATATTTTCTAACATCTTTAAAACAATGATGCTGGATACCAAGGAGGGTAACACATAGGATAGATTGTTCTAGATATACCAACTTCAGTGCTGTTCCTTTAACACAGTGATTGTCAGCCAGGGGGCTAGGGCATTCTAGAGTGCCACAAGATCCTTTGAAGGGTGCCCCAGAAAGTGAGAGAAAATAAGCAGGTAATGGCAGGCTCAGATTGCAAATGTAAGAAGATAAACAGATAAGGGCATCACTCTGCATAGCCACATCACCATCCCCATTGTCTGACTCCTCTGCAAGGAGGTAAGCACTGTAATAAATTAGTTTTTGAAGTGGGATGCCAATAAAATCAAAAAAGTTATGCAGAGATGCCTCAAATCTTACATGGGGTGCCTTAAATCTAAAAAGTTGACACATACATTTTGGTGACCGTCAGACACAGGCTACTGGGTTAAATGGATAATTGGCCTAACCCAGTATGACACTTACTGTGTTCTTGTTAGGTACTGGTTGTTATCACATGGGTTGCAGCACCAGTTACAATGAACCATGCCCTTCAAGCCTAGCTACCTTTCCCTTGTCTCAAAATGGCCTATATGCTCAAGGGCAATGGGGAGAAAACAAGGAACAGGAAAGAAAGAGGGCAGAGAGTGAACACTAAGAATGAGGCAAGGATAAGGAAATTTGGATCCATCCAAAGTTAAAGCTGACTTTAGTGGCAGCAGTATTTCCACTGAGGCAGGGCTGAGAGTCAGTTGACTTATGATTTATTATAATCTACCTGATTCCTTCTAAACTTTTCATTCAACAGATGTTAACAACTCTTTTTTTAATGGTCTTGACAGCTATCCTTTGTTCTGCTTTCTCTTAGGAGCTTCATTAGCAGGAGCAGCTATTTCACAACCCTGCAGATTGTTTTTAACTCATTCCAATTAATTTAAGATTGAAGGAAAAACAAATGCAACTTAATACAGGCCCAGGCCCCTACCATATTAAAAATAAATTATATGCTTTACTACCAAGAGAAAATTGTGTTTTATAAGTGATGTGTATCATCACATAGTGTGTACTTTGTACAGGTAGTTTTCTCCAGGAATGACTAGATTATGGCAGGAAGAGATGTTTTTGGAGGGTCAAAGTTAGCAGAACAGTATGTGCATTAAGTCACACCCTTCAAGTGACTGCAAATACTTTGAGCTTTCAAAACAATAATTTCTGAAAATCTGCAAGTATCTGGCCCTCTGGTTCTAAGCAAGGAAAGCAATATGATCAAACAACTCTTTCACATTGGTGCTATTATCAAAGTTACTGTTCAAGAACCTTCCAAGCCTGAAAGAGCCCATTTCAAAAAAAGGGGTCTAGAATTTGTGTTCTTGTTAAGTTTGCACCATTGCCCTGGCTTCACCATAACAAACAAATTGTCTGTTGCCTGTACGCTGAAGCAATTTGACTTCATGTTTTGTAGCAGTTATGAAGCAATGTTGTCATTTGTAGATTGCTTAGATCCTTAGATGTGCAATAAACCTCAGCATGTACAAAAAGGCAATACTAACCACTAAATCAGACATTAGATTAGCAATAGAAAATGCTGGTTTTGGTAACAGCTAGGAGCCTTCTTTGGGACTTTCAGTGTTATCTGAAGTCATTACAAATTTCATAAACTTAAGAAATCTCTTTTAGATTTGAAGGCTAAAGTGGTAAACACACAGCATTTAGACTAAAAAGGTGACATGCAGCATTGTGACCAAATAGAGAACACCACTTTTGTTCTGTTCTACATTGTGTGGCTGGAGGTCAGCATATGAGCACTCAGTGTTAAGGGGAAAACCAGAAACAAGTGTCTAACAGTTCCACCCAAAGTGTTCGAATTGAAGATGAAGGTCATAGCTAGACAGTTAAAGATAGTCTTTAATGACATGACTTTGGAAATAATGTACATTTCCACAACACCAACATTTTGAGAGTCCCGGCAAGATGCACAGAATTACATTTGTAATTTACTAATGCCAACATCACAAGCAGATCTCTCTTCACATGGCAAACAGGATTAAGAAAGCAACCATCAGGCAGAAGAGACCCATAGCTTCAGACAGGGCAAATCCCAGGATAGCATATGAGAACAGCTGCTGCTTCAGAGAAGGGTTTCTAAAAGAGAATGCATGAGAGGTATTAAATGCTTTATATTTATGAAGATGCAACTCAAGTATCATTTGATAAATTTAAAGAGTTGTGGTTATGATGCAAGTTTTACAGAACGCTATAAAAGTGTCATAGCAGAAAAAACAAAAAAAAGAGAGACAAACTACACCTATACAAGAGGTAACATTAGTATCACTGTTACAGGCACTTCATTGAAGACTACATTAAGATAATGTAAGCTACATATCACTAAATTGGATTCTGAAATTAATGTCCAATTATAGAACAACCCTAAATTCCCTTTTATATTAAAAAAATTCACAACATTTTTACACCACTCAATTACAACTGAAAAAGTCTAGCCTGTGTAGGCTTCATGTCAAATATGCTCACCAGGAAAAAGAAAACCACCAGGTAGGGAATATCAGCTCAGGTTTTCTTGTTAAATTCCACTTGTGTACAGTACAGGAAGGAGTTCATTTGCACAACCAGACCTATCCTGAATACCTTTGCAATATTTTAAGCAGCTTGTAGACAAGCTACGCTGTTCAACTCTCTCCCTAGCCAAGATGGCGTTATCAGGTTCATTTGTTATGAAAATGCAGAGTATTTCCCTAGAAAGTATGGGAAGAAGGAGAATATTTAAGTTTTTAATGGATTACCACCCTGCAAGTTGTGATGCAAGAGTGAGAAGTACCTCCATGAACTAGAGATCATTTTACACTTCTGCCAGTTACCAGTTGCAGTTTGAACATATTACTGCATAGGTACAATTGTGCATTTGCTAGATAACTAGGGAAAATTAGATTTGCCCCTCTTAAAGGATTGTCCTCTTCTCAAGCTTCTGCAGCAAGGTTTGCTATCCAGCATCAGTTGGTTGCTATGGAACTAATTGCTACAGTAAAGCTACAATGTTGAAGCTGGCACATGAAGTAGAAGATATGCTACAAAGCTGTAGTGAGAATCCATATCTAAAAGAACCCTGATAATTGGGAGAAAGGGGCATAAAATCAAATTAGATATCAACATCCATCATCTAATCTGTTCCTCTAATAATGTTGGGTGTTCACTACAGAATGTAAAGTCGCTCAGTCTAGATTTGTGTTTCTTTTCAGTGCCAATTCCAGCTTTGAAAAAGTGAGTCTGATTTAGCTAGTCAGTGGCCACATTCTACACGTGTCCCTATGACACCTTTGTTACTGCACCATCATTTAATACTTTCTTTTGGAAGTACTAAATGACAGCACAGTAACAGCCCATACTGCGCCATGTGCGCAGTTATTTTTAGTTGCCATGGTGACATAACTTCAATGTCCCGGTTTGTGACTGCTGATGTTATATCACTGTAGTGCAATGACATGTGTAGATATGCCCAGTTTGCCTTAAGTAATCACTGAAGGTCTACATATACCAGAGTCTGAATCTTACCAATTCAGGACTCAGAGCCAGCTTCATTGGATACACTGCCACTACACACTATTCCATTTATCCAAGAGTATCATAAAAGCTATTTAAGAACAATATATTGGAGTTCCATTTCAGATAAAGCTCTACTACACCAAAGAACTTCTACAACTGGTATCAATGCAACAACACTTAAAGCATAGTATTTTTCACAGAAGGAAAAAAAAAAAAGTTACCTGGCATAACCAATAATTAGACTACCAAAGACGGTTCCAATACCAGCACCAGAACCAGCCACTCCTACTGTGGCAGCACCAGCACCAATAAATTTAGCAGCAGTGTCAATGTCCCTGCTGATAGCACTAGTCTGGAACTCTCTAAGTGCTAGTTGCAATACAGTGTTCTGCGCCCCATTAAGAATTGAGTTACCCTAAGAAAGAAACACGAGAGACATTTAAAGTTCAGTCAGACAATATATTTTACATATTTATTTTGAGGTATTCTGTATTTTGAGGTATACTGTGGAACTAGAGTTAAGAAATACTACATGCAAGAGTAATTAGTGATTTAAAAATTATGACTATGAGTGAAACACTTGAATATGGTACTTAAAGAATCAATGGCAAACAAAAAAACCCTCAAAGAGCAGAGGGGGAAAATGGAGCATGACAGCAAAATGTATTATCCTCAGGTGCCCTTTTTAAAGGGAGTCGCATTTGAATCTAGGATTAGTATACTTAGGCTCACCAGGCAGTTCTGAGTTTTTGTTTTGCAACTGAGTTTTGTTTAAATCAAGATACCTCTTCAGTCCGGACCTCTGGCTTAGAAAATACAGATGCAGAAATTGGTCTGTACAAGGCTTTTGATCCATCACGGATCTGTAAGAAAGATAGGGGAAAAAAAAAGAAAAAAAAAAAAAGATAAATAAGACATTTGTAGTCAACGTTCTTGGTTTTACAGCCTCAGTATTCACTAGCCACCATATCATTTTTCCTTATAATAGCAGTGAATGCATTAGCGTCTGTAGATCTGCAATCTTTTGTACTGCCAACAAAGTATACGAAAGCACTCATTTTTTGCTTGAAGCATCAAGCATCATCCCCCTCACCCCAAAAGCACTCCCAGCTAACTCCCACCTTTTGGGAACATGCTTTGCTAGCTAACTAAAAATAACACGTAGTCGACATAGCAGTTTGGGAGATAGGTAATGCTAACCAGTAGTGCCAGCAAGTCAGACATCTGACAACAACTCCCCTGCCAAATTCAGAAAGGACGTTTCAGAAATTCAAATGAAATCCTGGACATTTTTGGCCTGATGTTCCTGAAGCTGCTAAATGGTTATCATTAGAGTTAACTGACTCACTCAAAGTATTTTTGAAAGCAGAAGCAAAAAGAACCACGATGTTATCACCTTGTATCAAATGCAACTCAACTCCCACTTGGGACTGGTGCAGTTATCTTCATATTTAAAAAGAAAAATCGAACAAGGTAACAACCAGGCCAAACCATGAATACTGCCATAAAAAATGAAATTTTGTCTTTGAAGACTTTGATTGCATTACACAGTTACCCAACACAGAGGGTTAAAATCTAACAAGCCAGGAATGAGTGAACCCTTCTTTCCAAACAGGGCCTGGGCATATACTTGGGCTTCCCCATCTTAAGGTCACCCTGATTCACACACAAGGCTCTTCCTGCTTGACAGAGGAACCCACACACTGGCAGAGAAGAGGTTTCCTCTCAGATGAGGAGACATTTTGCAGCAGAGCAATTT
>NW_005841969.1:2283677-2302678 GCF_000455745.1 Alligator sinensis
GAGTCCCACGCTTGCACAGCACCAGCAGCAAGGTGGAATTTGACCTAGAGGAGCAGGAGGGAAGCAGGCCCTGGCCCCAGCCCTGCTCTCCCCCAACCCGGAACCTTTTCCTTTCATTGCCACTCCCCAGCCTGCCCCGCCCGCCCTGAGTGTGCCGCAAGAGGAGATTAACCGGCCTCTGACCTACAGCAAGGACCTGGGGGAAGAGACAGCCGAGTCCCTACAGCAGCTCCCTGCTGCACTCGAGGGACCGTGTCCTGATCCTGAGAAGAGCGGGTGGCCTCCAGCCGACCCCCCCCCGCCGCAGACACGAGCCAGGCAGGTCTGTCCCGGAGCCCCCTGGCAGGGGCAGCAGCGCCCTGTAGCCCCCGTGCTCACCAGGGCGGGAGAGGCGGCGAGCTTCAAGCAGGCGAACATCTTCCAGCGCTGGAGCGACGTCCCGGGGCCTCGTCGGAGCTGCGATCCGGCACGTCCCGCACCCGCCTCTATGCGGACACGGGGGAGAGGGCGCAGTCAGCGGGCGGATGGGGAGGGATGGGGCCGGGTCCAGCGCGCTCTACCTACCGGCTCCGGCTACAGCAGAGGTCGAACGGCGGGAGGCTCCGTGCGCAGGCGCGGCTGGGCCCTTATAGCTACTGGCCCGGATGCGAGAGGAAGGCGGGGCGCGGGAAGGAAGCGGCCCAAGGGCACTTTGTAGCAACTTTATTGGGAACCCACAGGCGGACAGCGGACAGCTGGCGGGGCGGGACCAGACCCACCTCCCTTCGGCGCGCAGAGCCACGCTCCGCGGGAGGGAGAGGGGCTGCCTGCGCCTGCGCCTGCGCACAGCTGCGGGGAGGCTCTGATTGGCCGCTGCGCTGGTGCCGCCCCCCGGCAGCACGTATTGGCCGCGCGGACCCTGGGGAGGGCGGCTAAAGGGTGGGGCTGTCGCAGGGTGGAGGGCGTACGTTGTTTATTTGTAGTTAATAAGCAGGGCCTGGCCAAAGCGTCTTGCGCTGCGAGGAGCGCTTGGGCAGGGCCGTGGACAGAAGAGTAGCAAGTGCCCAGTGTGCTGTAACTAGAAAGAGACTGCGTTAGGACCTGTTTTGGAGAGAATCCTGAGCCTCTTTAATGTACTGGAGAAAGGCCCAGCGGGAGTCTGTAATAAAATTAGACAGGCAAGGTCCTTTGGATAGATGCCGTGTCTTTTTTTAGATCAGCTGAGTAGTTGGAAAAAAGTTTTGCAAAGCTTTTGGGTGCAATCGCCCTTCTTTGGGAACAGGAAGTCTGCTGCTCTGAGATGCCTTGGAGGTTCCTTGGAGTCCCAGAATAGCAGAGACTTCCTGTGCCTGAAGAGGGAGGATTGTGCCCGAATACCTGAGTAGTTTCTAATAAGTTATTCTAATAAAAGATATCACATCTGCCCAAAGAACCTGACCTGCCTATGTCTTTAGACCAATACGGCTACAACCCAAAACCCGGTAATGAAGTTAGACCAATTTAAACTAGAAATAAGGTACTTTAGGGGAGGTTTTTTAGCAGTGAGGCAGATGAAGCAGTATAACATGCTTCTGGGCACTCCCTGCTGTAACGGAGAACACTTTGTAGGAATCAATTTGAGTTGCAATGATGTCCCTGTCCCCCAAACAGAAGTTCACTGTTGGTTCCAAGTGGAGGGGAATCTAGCTGCTGGTTGGGAGCCTGTAGCTGGTTTTCCCTATCCCTAGCTAGTGCTGGAGTGTGCAGTGGGAGAACTAGAGGCTGCTCCCACCTGGTGGGGAGGGCTCCAGTACATGCACCTTACCTACCAGCAGAGGCTGAAAAAAACTCAGACCAAAGTTCCTTCTCTGCATTTCCACCTTTCCATTCTGCAAACAGCTGGAGGCTGGGAGGCAACGCAGGCAGAAGTTACAGAAGATGTTCTGTTTTGAAAGTCTTCAGCTGACCCCTCATGCAATAAGGGTTCAGATTTTCACCAGATTGGTCATTTTTGAAGCAATCTGCACCTATGCACTTATTTGGTCATGACTGGTAGGGTCTCCAACCCTTCAGGATTGCCCTGGAATCTCCAGGAATTAGATATAAATCTTCAGCTGAGAGTCACCCAGGAAATAAATTATAGGGCATTCATGAAAATAAATATTAAATGTTGAATCTGATTTATACAGTAGTCTAGTGGGTTTTTAAAATGTAATAGTAACTTGCATTTGCCTTTCTGATGTAAAGTCATTAATGTCAAGGGGACTTGGTGGCAGCCTATAAGTATATTAAGGGTTGGGAGCCTGTAGCTGGTTTTCCCTATCCCTAGCTAGTGCTGGAGGGTGCAGTGGGAGAACTAGAAGCTGCTTCCACCTGGTGGGGAGGGCCTGGGGGAGCATCTGTTCACCAAGGCTCCCAGGGCAGGAGAAGAAATAATGGGCACAAACTGATTGAGGATCACTTCAGACTAGACATAAGGAAAAACTTATTTTCAAGTCAAGCACCGAGGGTTTGGAACAGGCTCCCCGCAGAGGCTGTACAGTCATCTACCCTGACAAGCTTCAAAAAGTGTCTTGATGTCCGTCTTGCTGGGGTCATCTGATCCCAAACGGTCTTTCCTGCCCAAGTGCAGGGAGGCGGGAACCAATGATCTGTAAGATTCCTTCCACCCCTAACAACTATGAAACTATGTTATTACATTGTGGTGAAGCCTCCTGGAAGAGATTCAAACAGAGTTCACAACCCTAGTGCCTATAAGCTGCTTTCTGTAGCCAGATTGGGCAAACGTTGTCACTTCTGTTTGCACCCTCTTCTGTCTTCAAATAAGCCTGGCCATCTTTCTGAAATCCCAATGTTTCCCACACTGGTTCACAGACCACAGGTGGGACTCAAAGCCACAGTCAGTGCTTTGAACTGAGCTGCTTCTTTTTTCAATCAAAAGATACAGATGTATGGTGGCCTGTAAGAAAGGTTGAAGTCTGACTAGGATTCCTTTGTCCAAAAAAGGTTTTGGACCCAATGGTTTATACCAGGGGTTGTCAACCAGGAGTACGTGTACCCTTGGGGGTACTTGAGAAGGCCCCAGGGGATATGTGGTGGTGGCGTGGAGAGGCAAGGGTACTTGGGAAGCGCTGCTGCTGTATGCCTGTATACTGCCTCACTGCCACTGCTTTGCTTTCAGCCACCGGGGGGCTCCCCACCCCCTGCTCAGCCACAGACTGCTGGAGGACCCCCTTAAGAAGTGGGTACCCACCAGGAGGAGTACCCATCAGAAGAGGTACTCTCCTTAAAAAAGGTTGAAAACCCCTGGTTTATACAAATAGCATTATTGGGCTCAATACAGGGCACCCAAGTGAAATCGTATGGCTTTGTATCAGGCCCAGAAAAGGATTCCTTCCCCAATCATCTTGCATTCTAAAAAGTCAGTTGAGAGAAAGCAGACATAAAATACAGCAGGAGATGCAGAGCAGGGTTCTGCTTTGCAACTTTTTGTTTTTGCTTTTCTCAGTAGTTAAGTGATGACACTTGAATTGGTAAAGCTATACATTTGTCAAAGAAAAAAGTTCTGGAGAAAGCTTGATTCTGTCATGAGCTTCTAGATGGAATCCTGCCATGAGTTCTAAGATCAGAAGGGACTCCCTTGTGGGGCTCATTAGAAAGTTGGGGTCTAAGACTTTGCACCTTAGGTCTGGAACAGCCTGCCACCAGAGGTGGTTCAAGCGCCTACATTGAACACCTTCAAAAGCAAACTGGATGCTTATCTTGCTGGGATCCTGTGACCCCAGCTGACTTCCTGCCCTTTGGGCAGGGGGCTGGACTCGATGATCTTCCGAGGTCCCTTCCAGCCCTAATGTCTATGAAATCTATGAAATCATATCTTGATTTATGTGACTAGTCAATAACACTACTTCCATGAATAAGGGTAGGCAGGGTCAAGCCCTTTTCAGAAATTCCTTTTCAAATAAATGTAGGCACACTACAAATATGATTATAATGCTGATTATTACTCCTCTTCAATATAATTTTGAAAGTTTATTTTTGGGAGGAGAAAGCGGAGATAATTGATAATATCAGTATTCTTTATTAATGTTGCCAAACCTGGAAGTATTGAATGTTTCATATGTTGTATAAGCCAATAAGACATTTTTATAATAATTGTCTTCTCTACACATTATCTTGCATAATCCATATAACAAAAGTACTTGGAAAATACTGAAAAAAAAGTTTGCTATTAACCATTCTTACCACTGATGGATACTCTGAAAGAGCCGGAGTGTTATAGTCTAAGAAAGTATATTTTATATTGAAATAATTTTTATTCCTAGGTCCTCACTGGAAGCACCACATTGAGAAATACTATCACATAATATGAATATTTTTTTTTGGTGCCAGAGGAATACAGTGTGGATATGTTGCCTGTTTAGTGGAGGATTAACATTTATTTGGGGTCCTGGGCTTCAGCAGGGGGAGGGGACCCTTCCCCTCCTGGTGTTGTTGCTGCCAAGGGAAGGGCAGGCTTCTATGCCCTGTGGGCAGGGGTGGTGCTATTGAGGTCTTGGGGTAGACTATAGCCACCCCAAAGTTTGCCTTAGCCCCTCCCCCCCGGTAGCCAGCCCTCGCAGCTCTGCTGCTGCCATCCACCTGCCCTGTGCTGCTGAGCCTGCAAAGCTGCGGCACTTCCAGCGGGAGTGGCATCAGCCTCTTCCTGATGAGGGGGCATGGGCTGGGAGCAGGCCAGAGTAGGGAGGGCTCAGCTGCACAGGGCGGGCAGGCGGCAGTGCTGGGAAGTGTAGCTATGGGGAGTCTAAGGCAAATTTTGGGGTGGCTATAGTCTCCCTAAGCCCCCAGCCCAGCCTCCCCACCAGGGAGAGGCTGACGCTGCCCTTACCTACGGTGGAGGCTGGGTGGACCCAGCTGGGCTGGGGGAAGGGTAGCACATGCCTGCCTCTCTTCCATCCTCCCCACCCTTCCTCCCCCCCACCATGGCTGAAGTGGAGTGTGCCGAAGGCAGATGCAGGCTGCCCGCTGTGGGCTTAGGGCTCCACCCTGCTGCCTTTGCTCCAAGGGTCACACGTCCCCTGCTGACCTGGCAGTGGGAGACACAACTCACTGCCCCCACTGCAGCCAGCACGGAATCCCTGGGGCAAAGGCAGCAGGGCAGAGAGCCCCGAGGCCGCAGGAAGCAGCCCACATCCAACCTGCGTACAAATCTGGGGGGGCACATGCCCCCCCCCATGCCTCCCCTCGGGGGTATGTGCAGCAGCAAGGAACCTCCCCTCCATGCCCTCTGGATGGGTTGCCCATGGCTCTGTCCCACTCCTGGCCCCAAGTCCCATGGACCGCCTTAGCTGGGCAGTGTCCCCAGTTTGAGCCACTGCCCCACTCCCTCCTTCACCATGGCCCCTTGATTTGCCCCCCATGCCCCTTCCCCACAATTACTTACCTGCAGAGAGCTGCTCTCCACAGTGCCCAGCTGTGTTCTGGGCCATGCGCATGCACGTGGCTTTGAACAGGCGTGTGGTGCCTCCTGCTGTAGCGGGCAAACTGAGTTATGCTAAGGCTCCTGGCCATAGTTTAGTCCTTCCCAGAACTAAGCAATTAAATTGTACAGAGTGTCTTATAAAGCACTGGGAATAAAAGTGCTGTGATTGGTACAGTGAGCAAACCAGGTACAGCAGTTTCCCTAAAAGGAAAGAAAACTAAAAGCGGAATAGGACTGGGAGTACCTTTTCTAAAAAGATGAGGTAAGAAACTTGAGGATTGGACAATTTGGGGTAAAAAAGTTACAAAATTAGTGGACAAACAAAGAGACAGTGTGTGTTGTGTTGCCACCCTGGGGAGACAGGAGCAAACCTGGAATTCTTGTTCAAACAACAGGGAATCTAAGAAGAGAGATCCCACATCCCCAGCAGAAGATCTGAAGCCAGTATCACTCACAGATATCCCACATACCCAGCAGAAGATCTGAAGCCAGTATCACTCAAGGTTGCTCCTGTAATGTCTAAAGGAACCATTTGTCAGGTCATATTACAGGGAGGAAACTTGTAATAAAAATTAGGGATTACTGTTGAAGTTCACTTGATACCAAATCGGATGAGGGGCTGTGTCAATCCCTGGGGGTCTCTGGTGAAAGGAATCCTAGTGGCAACACTGCGTCTCACTCCTGGCAGCCCCAAGCAGCCCCTTGTAGGCTGGAATGCTGTTTGCCTGCAAAGGGAAACCCACTGTTTTCCATGGGAACCCAGGCACCTGGGGGCCTCTGATTGGCAGGGGCCCCTGGGCCTGCGCATTAACCCGCCTATGTGCCTATTGCACTATACTCATTTCTTCTTGACCTTGAGGCTCTTCTCAGCCTTGAGGCTGAAGTCTGTGTTGTCCTGTTTGTCTTAGGAGTTAGCTGCAGTTGCATCCAAATTCACATAGACTATTGGTGTTGATATTGATAGAGCCATAGGTACCACACAGGTGAGACAGACTCAATATCAGCAACTAGAATAGCACACTAAGAAAAACACAATCACTGTCATCACCTGCACTGTAATGTTATTGAAAATGTGGCTTATCTGCTGTTCATGTGAGGTGCTTATCCCTGACCCCTATGTCCAATTGATCTATACTGAGGACAGGATCCAAGGTGAGGGGCAAAGTTCGTCCTCTAAGTTGAATTGAATATGTTACCTGTCTGATGTCCTCCCCATTCCCCACAATAAAGATGGAGTAGCCCAGGGTTGCTTTAACTTATAGCAGCATAAGTGAACAGCACAGAGGGAACATCAGAACCAAGGAAACGACATAACAAGGTACCTATTGTTTTCTCAGTCTGCTTGTACAGAATTAAACCTGCATGCATGTTGGGGACCTGAGATATTAATGGGTAGATTTGTAGTTCTGGTAACAGCATAATCATGAATATATACTAACAAATATAACAACACCTATGCCAGTCAATCAAAATCAGAACTGTTTTATTCTAATCTTCATGCTCTTGTGCTAATAATTCTCTTCAACAGTATAAATCAGGATAGAGCAAACCCAAAACAGTGTATTTTGTAGGCAACATCTCCTTAGTGTAAGTTGCAAATTTGCACAGGATGACCCAAAATATACAGCTTATAAAGTATTTATTAGAAGGACACAATCTATTTGCATGCACGTGTGTTTGCACATACACACACAAAAAGAGGGAAGCCAAGCCAAATTTGTCAAAGAAGAAAGTTCTAGAACATTTGTATCAGGACAGCCAAGCACCTGGGGTCAGAGATCAAGATGGTTCTGTGGTATGTTTCCCCCAGTCCTGAAAACCTGGTGTTCAGGCATGGACCAGATACAGCATTCTCAGCAAATCTCTTAAAGGGATGGCAGAAAGTGGATTATGTCACCACAACCCCTTCATACTACAGTTTAGGCATAATTTTGGTTGTGCTTAGGCTTTGTGCCATTTTATGCACAGGTGAATTCAGAATTTGGTCCTGTAATTGTTGTAACTGTTAGTAATTGATCCTTTCCTCGTGGGTTTTTGGAGTACAAGGATCAGGCCCACAACAACAACAATAATAATATATTTTGAACCTGTTGGTGGGAAGGGGCAGAAATCAATAATACTGATGTCAGAGCTTGCAGTCTCAAGCACTGTTTTTGAAGCTGGAAATCGTGAGACAAATTCATTCTCATATGACCTTGTTAAAGTATAGAGCATTTGGTCCAAGATGACTTTACAGCCACACTGCTGTGGTTGCATAAGGGAACCAAAAAATTCCACTAGCCAAGCAGGGCAGAATTCTCCAAGTGCCTTCTAGATGTTCACCACAAGGGTCACCCTTTGGTTTAACAAGAATTGCTTACTGGAAGAGTATATATCCTGAGATTACTATGCATTAAATTGCCTGTCATTGTAGTAATAAATTTATAATTTGTGAAAATTAATTGCTGAATAAAACAAAGCATCCCTTGGGAGCAGGCACTATTAACTACACTTGAAAAGAAGGCAGAAAATTGAGGGGTTAAGTGACTTGTGCAAGTCACCTAAGTGTTGTGGCAAACCTAAGAACACTGCCAAAAACTCTTTATGGCTTGTACTTGGCTTTAACTGCTAAAGCACACTTTCTTTCCTATTACTATTTTAATTGGATCATCACTTGAGAAACATCAATATCCATTTTCCCTATTAGCACTACTAGATGTCACCCCCTTGACAGTCTCAAAGCAGACTTGTCACTAAAGATTGTATGTTAAGATATTTAGTGTTTGTTTTATTGTTTAATGTGTTTTTCCTCCCAGGGTGAGACTGCTCAGCTTAGGCTGGCAGCACAGGGAAAGCTCAGTAGTATTTAAAACAACCATAAATAACAATGGTAGAATGAAGTTTGAGTCATATGGAACTCTAATCCCATGTCGTACTAATGCAATCAATGTCTACTGTGGAAAACCATTCCGTACCAAGGATCTTGTTGTAGAAAGCTGCAGTCTCTCTGTCAGGACCTGATAGTCCTCTTTGAAACTCGCCTACCACCCATTGGATGAGAAAGAAGAAGAACCAAAGAAAGATGTAACCTTGGGAGGAAGATCAGACAATCACTCCTGCAATTTGGTGGGCTGTCTCCTCTTTGCAGGGCTCCACCATCCTCATACCTTGCCCTTACCACTCCAGATGTTTCAGTGAAGATGTTATTTTCACATTTTCTCCACCTCATTAGTCCTCCCTTGTAGGGATTGTATGTCTTTGGATCTCTATTTTACAAGTTCTAAGAAGCAGGTCCTCTGGCCCCAGGGCATTTTCAGCCCTGAGTTGCACCCCGGCGGAGATGCACAGCACACCCCGTGCCTGTTGTGCCCCTGGGCAGTTGAAGCCCCCAATGCTGTGGAATAGACCTCAAATGCTGGATCTTGGGTAAAGGGGACAAGGGACCAGCCCTCCCTCCCCTCCATGGAGGGACCCAGGGACCCCTGGAATCCCCCAGCTTGTTGGGAAGCTGGGGTAGCCAGGGGATCCCTCGGGAAGTCAGGGGATCCCCTTGCAGGCAACTACTTGAGCCTGTCTACCAGGCTACAGCAACAGCAACAGCGGCTGGTGAGTGCCATGTTGGGGTAATTACACCCACCTGGTCTCCTACTCAAACAAGCACCTAAGGAGCTGAGCGAACAGGGCCCACCCTGCAACATGGTGATGGGCATGCGCCATACCCCTAGGCTCCCTGATCTGGATAGACCATCCCCACTTGGTACCTCAGAGGAATTTACGCATATGGGGCCTATGGTCCCAGCCTCCACGCAGATGGAAACTTTGTCTCTAGGCTATGGAGGCTGCCTGGTATGTCTGCTGGAGGCTAGAATCTGGGGTTCAAGAAATCCCACTTGTGGGATGTGCTCACTAGCGGAGACTCTGGGATGCTGGGTAAGGGAGCCCCAGGGTGGGGGTGAGCAGATTGTGAACCATCAAGGAGCATGAGGCAGATATTGACGCTTACTGCCAGTTCCTACACCTGGAAAAGGATGCCACGGAGACCAGGAAGAAAAGTGGGCCTGAGCAATATGCCCCAACTGACAGTGTATGGAAATTCGTCGCACCAGGCACAAAGCCTGATGCGGGGAACAGAAGGTGCCATTTGTCATCCAGACCCCTTCATTTGAGAGGTCTGTTGCCTTCCAGGAGCCAGGATCTGAGATGTAAGGACAAAGGGGTTACAAGGATCCCAAAGCTGGTCCATCCTATGGACCACTACCCCATGCTCCTTGTCCACGTGGGCATGAATGACACAGTGAGGCACAACCCCGGGAAAGTCATGAGCAACTACAAGTCCATGGGGATGAAGCTCAAGGAACTAGGAGCACAAGTGATCTTCTCCTCAATCCTCCCAGTTAGAGGCTTTGGTCACTGGAAGAAGGAGTGCACTGAGGAAGTCAACCAAAGGCTTCAGAGATGGTGTTGCTGTGTTGGTTTTGGATTCCACAACCTTGGCATGCAGTTCAATGGCACTGGTCTGCATACTAGAGATGGTATTCACCTCATGGGTAGAGGGAAGAAGCTCTTCTCTAGGAGAATTGCTGACTTGCTGAGGAGGGCTTTAAGCTAGGCATGTCCGGAGGAGAAAGAGTAGATTCCACTTCTGTACACAAATCCTCTGACCAAGATGACCTAAGGGAGGACTTTCAAGTGGGGGACATCCAGATGAGTACTGTGGCAGGGCACTGTTTGTGCCTGCCACTTTAAGATCAGGGCCAAACAGCCAGCAGGTGCTTGATTGGGGCAGCCATTTTAGATCCCTGGCTGCCTATATAAACAGTTTGGTTCCCTGCTGGCAGGCTAGGTAGCAACATCACCTGGCTGTGAGGCTTCTGGTATCATCCTGAAGGTAAGGGAGGAGCTGTAGGGGATGGCTTGCAGGCTCCTGGTCCTGGGCATGACCTAAAACTGCACCCTGCCAGGAGTGAGTGGTCTGGTGAGGCTGTCAGTGGCGCAGGAGCCCCCAGGAAATGCCAGGCCAGTTACCACCTCGGTGAAAGACGGGTCAGGGTGCCTTAACCCCTAGCCCTCTGTAACAGGGGGCCTGCTCGGGGCTGCTCTAACTGTGGCCTGCCCACCTATTCCTGGGCTAACCACCTGCCCTCTCACCCGCCACACCTTGATGTTAATTGATTAATAAAGATGTTACTAAGCGGGAGGCTGCCCATTTACTGCCCCGATGCCAAGGAGTGCTATCTGCGGCTCCTTTCCCTCCCTACACCACAGCCCAAGCCTCACTGATGGCATCTAGGTGTTGCAATAATCACTGGCCCCCACACTGGGCCCCAGAATCCTACAAATTGAACCCCACCTGGAATCCTCTCATCAGGCGGTCTCATCCGCCTTCATATTAGGCAGCATAGCTGCCTGAACTGCTTCCCCTTCCGGGTGTGGTCCTCCCACTGGGACCTTCGGCTCCTCTAGCCCTGGTCCACCTCCAGGCCAGTTGGGACCCCAGGCACACAGCTCTTGGGCGTGCCTTGAAGTGGGCCCCTGGCCCTTTGACCCTTCCGGTCCTGGCCCCAGCATGGACCAGTCGGGGAAGTCCGGACAGGCCTGAGTCTGTGGCCTCTTTTCCTCACTGTGAGTGTCCACCCTCTGGGCCCTCCAAACAAAGGGGTTACCCACCCGGTTGTGGGGGTTTGGGGTTAAGGCGCCCCGACCCACCTTTCAACTGGGGTGGTAACTGGCCTGGCATTTCCTGGGGGCTCCCGCACCACTGGGAGCCCCACCAGGCCACCCACTCCCGGCAGGATGCAGTTTTTTTACCTGGAGGATAGGCCCTATGAGGAGAGACTTTGGGAACTGGGTTTGTTCAGTCTGAGCAAGAGAAGACTGAGAGGTGACTTGATAGCTGCCTACAAATGTGTCAAGTGTGAACACCAAGATCTATGGGAGCAGCTCTTCAGAAAGGCAACCCCAGGGAGGATGAGGACCAATGGGCACAAGCTAATTAAGCAAAAAATTAGGTTGGATATTAGGAAAATCTTCTTTTCCGTAAGGGTATCTAGAATCTAGAACACTCTCCCAGCAGAGGTGGTGCAGCCACTATCCTTGGAGGTGTTCAAGAGGAGGCTGAACAAACACCTCATTGAGCTCGTTTGAGCCCAATAAACTCCTGCCCATGGCAGGGGACCAGACTTGATGATCCTACAGGTCCCTTCCAGTCCTTTGATTCTATGATTCTATTAAGCTTCCCATGCCCATAGGTCATAAATACAGAGTCTCTCAAACCCCTTGGGGAATGGATAATGTGGGGCTATGCCCAGTGTCCCCAGAACTCACTTTCTCAGCCTCTGTTTTCTTCTTGTTCTGGATACTTGGAATAGAGACCCTGCACTCACCATCCCAGATCACTGTTGGCTTCTGTGCAGCTTACCTGCTTTGTACCTTTTTTCAGGTAAGTCAGTCTCAGTTATATAGCTCTCTGCTGTCTCCAGCCAATCCAGCTAAACACCACACCTCCATGCAATCCCACGAACCTATGCTCGTACTGCTTCTCTCTCCGGGGAACTAACTGCTGGTTTGTCCTGCTTTAACTTCTGGGAGGATCATTTGGGTGGTCTGGCATGGCTTCTGGTTCACTGGCCCCTCCAGCTGGTCTTCCTAATTATCATCAGGGGCCTCTGCTCACTCAGTCGTGCTGAATAGGTAAGTTTTGCTGCCCATGTTCTTTGGATTTCCTGTGACGGGGCATACTCACTTCCCTGTCACACACCTTCCCCCTTAGTGAAAACCTATCATCAGATGGAACAATTTCATTTTTACCGTCACATTTAGTCTCTCCTGCTGCCCCTGTCATCTCCGGTCATTTGTCATTCTGTATTCCTGAGAGGAAATTGGCCATGATGTTTAGTTGCCCCGGTTGGTGTTCTATGGAGAAGGAAAAAGGTTGTAGGGCAAGAGCCCATCTCATCTGGAATTCTCCATTTTAGATGTTTGCTACCAATTTAGATGTCTGGGAATTTGCCAGTGATCCATGATCAAGGTAAAGCTCCTCCCATATAAATGATAGCGAAACAACTCCACTCTCCATTTTATAGACAAAAATTCTTGCTGAATCGAGTACTGCATCTCCGCCTTTGATAATGTCCTGCTTGCGAAGGCAACCGGTCGCGCTTCCCCTTTTATCTGCTGAGTCAGAACTGCCCATAGGGCAATAGCTGACACCATCAGTGTATAATCAGAATTCTCGCTTAAAATTGGAAGTATATAATACCAGGGTGTGATACAATGCTGACTTCACTTTCATAAACACTATCTGAGTTTCAGAAGTCCATGCCACCTATTCTACCCTTTAGCAGAACTGTCAGGCCTGTAGCCAGTTCTGAAAACCATGGTTTAAACTTGCAGTAATAATTCACCAATCTTAGAAAGGCTTTTAATGGTTTCTTTGTCTGCAGCTATCAATAGGACCAAATTACCTCTACCTTATTGTGAGTGGGAGGATTTTACCCTGCCCTACTGTGAAGCATAAGTATTTGGTCTCCTTTTGCCCTAAGGCACATTTTTTTCGGATTGGCTGTCAGCCCATTTCACCTTAATTCCTCCAAGATCTCCCTCATATGAAGTACATGTTATTCCCATGTCCCTGAATAAATTACTATATCATCAATATATGCTGCTGCGTATTCTTGATGATTTACCAGGATCTTGCCCATTAACCATTTGAATCATGTGGCCACTCCATGCAAGCAAAGGGCATACGCGTGAACTGATATAAGCCAGGGAGTGCTGAATGTAGTTTTTACGTTATCCTCCTGGGCCGTGGGAATTTGCCAGTAACCTGTGGTTAGGTTGAGTGTTGAGATAAACTCTGCCCAGTCCTTTCTAGCATTTCTTCAATATTTGGCATTGGAAACATATCAAACAAGCTCAACAAGGTGTTTGTTCAGCCTCCTCTTGAACACCTCCAAGGATGGTGACTGCACCACCTCTGCTGGGAGTGTGTTCACGTAGGTTCTTAACCTGCATGCAGGACCTTCACCTAACACAGAAGGTATACAGTCTCACTAGGGGGAATGCCTTACTGGACTTGGTGTTGGCTACAGGGGAGGACATGGTGGGGTAACTGCAGATTTGTGGTCACCTTGGGGACAGTGACCACCAATCAGTCAAATTCACCATACAACATAGGGTGGGTAAGATAAGTAGTAGGGTGGAAGTGCTTGACTTTAGGAAGGATAACTTCAGTGTGCTTAGGAGTCTAGTCAATGATGCACTGCAGGATAAGAGTATTGGCAAGATGGGAGTCCAGGAAGGGTGGTCGCTTCTAAAAGAAGAGATCCTTCGGGCACAGAGGGAGACTACCTCAGTACGAGGGAAAAGAGGGAAAGAAGCCAAAAAACTTCCTCGGCTAAATAGGGAAATCCAGGGGAGCCTAAGGGCAAAAAAGAAGGCATATAGGTGGTGGAAGCAGGGGGAAGCTACCAAGGAGGAGTATACCTACTTGGCCCACACTTGCAGGGAGGCAGTTAGGAAAGCTAAAGCAACTACAGAGCTGAGACTGGCAACACAAATTAAAGACAAAAAGTCTTTTTTTTTAGGTATGTAAGGAGTAAAAGGAAGGCACAGGGCAGCATAGGACCCCTGCTGATGGCAAAATTGGAGATCAATAATAAAGTACAACAAGCCCATCTTGGATACAGCATCTGCATCTATTTTTTAAAATGTAAGTGGCAAAGGGATTAAAATAATACAGTAACAGATGTCCACAAAGCTGAGCTGATCCAGGATTCCCCCCTGGTGCCCAAAGCAACACCTAGTATTCAACTCTTATAAGCAAGATAGTCCCCAGCCAGTCACGTCCCCTTAGCGCAACCTTAAATTATATTATTTTAGAAATCAACTCTGATGCGCTTTATTAGCCTGTGCTTCAAAAGAACACTCCTTAAACCAAGAGGATATCATTGAAAAAAAAATCTTTTCACTTCAGCAGAAATGCATACGTACAAATCCTGACTTGCAGCTTCTCATCCAAATGATCAGCACCAGTGTCTTCATTTTCTTTCTTCAGCTAAGATGGCAGAGTTATTGTAGAAAGCACAACTCAGTCTTGCACATGCCAACATTGCTGCTCTCCTGGAGGAGCAAGTAAAGAAACTACTTTCCAAAATTTGGCATGTGAAGGCTTAGAGAGTTAAGAGCCCCTGGAAAAAAATGCAGTAGGAATTAATCTCAGAAATTATGTAGACCAGCTGCAATGGTTAAAGACAATCCCCTTTAATTTGGTCTCAAAAAACTGCCTCATGGGCAAAGCAGCTCAAACCTCCTTTCCCAACAGGGGTAAGTATTCTTGGGAAGATGAAAGAACAGACTGAGATACAGTTTCCGGTGCTGCTTCTCCAAACTTAACTTGGAGGCGTCAGCTGTTTGATGAGGTACCAGCCCCAGCTGGAGTCTGCCTCATTAAGTGCCAACAGCTGAAGACCTTTTTTGGTCTAGGGAGAGAGATTTAACTCAGTCCAACACTTCAAACTGCCCACTTTGACTCTCTGAAGGTGGAATTTTAACTTTTGCCAATCACTACTCTGGGTCTGGTGAGAATTTCACCTTCACTGTACTTAATTTGGATGCACCACAAATAACTAGCCTCATCACTGCTCTCCTGTTCTCTGAGCACTGGCATTTTGCCTTTGTACTGAGCTGCTACTATACAGACAATTCCCTATGGTTCTGCCATAGGTGCCTACCAGAGTTGAAACAGGGAACCCACTTCTGTGGGACCAAAAGCTTGATATTTTATATGGGAAAAGTATAACAATTCAGACAATATATAGTGACCAATCTTAGTATAGCAAGTATAGAGTATTCTAGGATTCACTTATGGAGCCCTTGTTCTGAAGGGTCTATATTATCTGCCTAATTCTGCTCACCACACACGCGCGCACACACTTCTGAAAATCTGAGAAGTTGTGGTCATGGTCACACAAACACACACACACTTCTGAAAGTCTAAGAAGTTGTGGTCACAATTTGACCTTTCATGAACATCATAGGATAGGCATCTGGCTGGAGTCATCTGACCCCAGCACTCTTTCCTGCCTAGGCAGGGGGGCAGACTCAATGATCTGTTGAGGTCCCTTCCGATCCTAGCATCTATGAATCTATGAAAACCTTGCTGTACTTCCCTAATAGTAAACATAAGAGGGGAAGGCACAGTTCCCATCTCTTAGTATCTCCTTGAATACTTAATCATGGCCTTCAGGGTGTAATTGAATCTTTCTACCAGGCCATCAGTCTGTGGGTGGTAGACTGACATCCTAAGATGATGTATTTTAAAGGTTTCACAAATTCCCTTTAACATTCTTGACATGAAATTCATGCCTTGGTCAGAGAGTATCTCTTGAGGGATCCCCACCTGAGTTATCCACCTAATTAGTTCTGCCATTTTCGGTGCAGTCACCATTTTCATTGGGACTGCTTCAGGGTAAGAGGTAGCATAGCTGATTAACACTAGGACAAACTGATACCCAGCTATGCTGTTAGGAAAAGGGCCAATGACATCAAGAGCTATCTTGTTAAATGGCTATTTCACCACTTGCAGAGGTTGCAATAGATGGGAGTATGTTGGAATACCACTGGCGCTTGGTGCACAAGTGACAAAACTGCTCCACTTGCTTATGTAACCCTGGCCAATAAGTTTTTAATGTAAGCTGGTCAATCATTTTATCCCTGCCTAGATGTCCCCACAGTGGTAGAGCATAAGCTATCCATATCATATCTTTTTGGTATCATCAGGGAACTAAAATCTGGGTGACCTTCTCCCCTGCCACCTTCTCTTTATCTATTTGATAGAGAATGTGATCTCTTACCTCAAAATGGGGGTGCTTTGCCAGTAACTCAGGTCACTCCACCATCTATTCTTGTTTGGCAATGTTCTCTGCATACACTCGCTGGAAGGCGGGTTCAGTTGCCGGCTCCTCTCTAAAATTTTCCCCGATTACTTCCTCCAGGTCTATGCCCTGTTGAACATCATCTTGGCGCTAGGCCTCAATTTCACCTCTGACGGAGCCTTCTTCTAGCTTTTCTACTGCTGCTTCTCTGTTCACTTCTCAACCTCTCCAGCCTCATGCTTGATCTCTGGCATCATAAAATATGGCCAATCTCGCCCCAATAACGTTGGACAGGGAAGAGTCCAGGCAAAACGTACTGCCATTTCTTCTGTCCTTCCCATTACAGTCACCCTAACTCTAGGGTAGGTACAGGACTCCCTATGTATGTACACCATACTTATGTCCATGTCAGTTTCTCTCTCCTGAGAGTCAATTATCCCTTCCCTGATCGTGGCTTGAGCACATCCTGAATCAAGAAGGGCTGGAATGATCACAGAGCCAATCTTTACTTGTATCTTGGGTTTTGGAACACAACAGGCCCCTGAAGCCTTCCGAAGTTGCAATCCATTTGCTCCTCATGTGCCAGCTCTGATGTCTTCCCTTTCCTGGTCTCCATCTCTTTCTCCTAGGGGTACCATTCACCCAACTTCTTGGGGCATTGCCAACCCATATGACTGGACACCCCACATCTGAAACATATCATATCCTGTTCTGCTGCTTTTTTTCTTAACCGGGGTCATACTTCTCATCCCTTCTGGCTCTTTTGTTGCTACCCTTCATTTGGGGCCTTTCCCTTTCACTCTGATCTTCTCAGCCACAGAGAAGGCCTCCACCAGTTGTAAGGTTTGCTCTATACCCTGTGGCTGGTGCTTCCCCACCCAACTCTGTGTCTCTTCATCTAAATCTTCCAAAAATTGCTCAAGGGTAGTACCTCAGTCAGTTTTTGGTCACCTAGTACCTCAGTCACAGTTTTTCCATTTGCTGGAACCAGCATTATATAGTGTCCCTCAATATCTGGGCTAGAATCTTGGGCCATTTTTTGTCTTGCCTTTTCGCTGACTGGGATTGCTAGCCAGTAAAAAATTGCTTTTTTCACTGCATAATCATTGGCCTCTACTCTCAGAAATGCCCTGTAGGCTGCTTGAGTCTGGTCTATTATGAAGAGGCAAACCTTATGAGGAGGAAAACCGGAAAAAACTTACCAGCCCTACTAGAATTGCTGCCAGCGATGGGAACATCACTGCTGCTGGAACACTACTTTATAAGCTGTCAGTCCTTCCAGCTTGCTATCCCCCACAGTGGACGCAGTATTTTTGGCAGAATGGTGGCACCTCAGAAGGAGGCGGCAGATTGGGGGAGCAGACATGTTTCCCTATCCTAGCCTGCAGCTTCCAGCTGTGAGAACCCCAGGGCCAGGGAGAGGGCTAAATTTAGGTCCCAGGGCTCAGAGGAGCTCTGACTACAGGGGATACTCTTGTCAGTGTTCCCTGCAAGCAATTTTGGAGGGAAGTCTGAGAGTGCTGGGAAGTACAGAGCATTTTGTGAGCCGCTCAGCATGGAATGCATTGATGTGGCATTGATGCCTACACAGTCAGATGGGTCACAAATTGACTGGAGGGCCGCACGCAGAGAGTGGTGGTGGATGGGTCTTTTTCGACTTGGAGGGATGTGGGCAGTAGGGTCCCCCAGGGCTCAGTCCTCGGGCCCGCACTGTTCAATATCTTCATCAGTAACTTGGACGAGGGGGGGCAAAGCACCTTGTTCAAATTCGCAGATGACACTAAGATGTGGGGAGAAGTGGGCATGGCTGGAGGAGAGGGACAGGCTGCAACTAGATCTAGACAGGTTACAGGGGTGGGTGTATGAGAACAGGATGGGATTCAATACCGACAAGTGCAAGGTACTGCACCTAGGGAGGAAGAACCAGCAGCATACCTGCAGGCTGGGGAATCCCTTCTAGTCAGCACAGAGGCAGAAAAGGATCTTGGTGTCATTATTGATTCCAAAATGAACATGGGCTGCCAATGTGGGGATGCAGTCAGGAAGGCTAACCGCACCTTGTCTTGCATCCACAGATGCATCATGAGCAGGTCCAAGGAGGTGATCCTCCCCCTCTATGCGACATTGGTCAGGCTACAGTTGGAGTACTGCATCCAGTTCTGGGTGCTGCACTTCAGGAGGGATGTGGACAGCATCAAGAGGGTCCAGAGGAGGGCCACTCGCATGATCGGGGGCAGCAAAGCAGGCCCTATGAGCAGCGGCTACAGGACCTGAACCTGTTCAGCCTCCACAAGAGAAGGCTGAGAGGGGATCTGGTGGCCATCTACAAACTGGCCAAGGGGGACCAGCAGGCTATGGGAGAGTGCCTGTTCCCCTGAGTACTATCGGGAATAACTAGGAATCACGGCCGTAAGTAGACCTAGAGTAGATTCAGGCTTTATCTATCAGGAGGCAGTACTTCACAGTCAGGACAGCTAGGCTCTGGGACCAACTTCCAAGGGAAGTGGTGCTCACTCCTACCCTGGGGGTCTTCAAAAGGAGGCTAGATAATTCATAGATGTTAGGGTCGGAAGGGACCTCAATAGATCATCGAGTCCAACCCCCTACATAGGCAGGAAAGAGGGCTGGGGCTAGATGACCCCAGCTAGATACCTATCTAACCTCCTCTTGAAGACCCCCAGGGTAGGGGAGAGCACCAACTCCCTTGG
>NW_005841969.1:2302711-2309249 GCF_000455745.1 Alligator sinensis
AAGTTCTTCCTAATGTCCAATCTAAATCTGCTCTCTGCTAGCTTGTGACCATTATTTCTTGTAACCCCTGGGGGCGCCTTGGTGAATAAATCCTCACCAATTCCCTTCTGTGCCCCCGTGATGAACTTATAGGCAGCCACAAGGTCGCCTCTCAACCTTCTCTTGCGGAGGCTGAAAAGGTCCAGGTTCTCTAGTCTCCTTGTAGGGCTTGGTCTGCAAGCCCTTAACCATACGAGTGGCCCTTCTCTGGACTCTCTCCAGGTTATCCGCATTCCTCTTGAAGTGCGGCGCCCAGAATTGCACGCAGTACTCCAACTGCGGTCTGACCAGCGCCCGATAGAGGGGAAGCATCACTTCCTTGGATCACCTAACCGGGGTTGTTTGACCCCAGGATTCTTTCTTGCCCATGGCAGGGGGTCGGACTTGATGATCTGCTCAGGTCCCTTCCTACGCTACCTACTATGAAACTATGAATAAGGTTGTTTCTTTTTTTTTTCCTTTACCATTTAAGTTCACGTTATATAATGAAAGACCTGGGATGGATTGATATGGGATATTATTGAGTAAGGTGGAGGATCTCTAAGTCTTGTAAATAAGATTGGACTGCTGGGAAGATGAAGACATTCCTTGCTTTTGTTATTTCTTCATTTTTCCTTTTGATTGAAGTTGTCATTACCCGTGAGGTTGTGTCCAGAAGATGATTGCCCTCAGCCTTTTGGGGAAGGGACCCGCACAAAAGATAAGGGAAGTGCCTAATGCTCCCTGAGACTTTGGAGCTCCCAGTACTTACCTGGGCTATTCTGTTCCTTGGTTGACACTGTTCCTTTTGTTTTAGCTGTGACCAAATATTCCTCTGGGTCCACTCTGTCTGTTTTATCAGGAGATGATACTGAAGTGATTCTAAGCTTAAAAAAGGGAAAGAGCCGAGAAGTTAGAACATCTATCAAACAACTTCTAGGCTTCCTGAGATCTATTAACACCTGGGCGGTGTTTGGCTGAGGTGTAAGGGGAGGTCGGAGCCCCAAGGAGGAGCAAGTCTGACATCCTTGAAGTGAACTTACAGCAAGGAGAACACCTCCCAATACTTATATATTACACAAAGACATGGCAGGCGAGAACTGGGCAAACATTCCTATCTGATCTTGAGAGGATAACAAGGTCAATCCCTCACAACACCGCCCCACCAGGCTCAAGGCTGACGGGGTCCTATCTTGTGCTCCATGAACACCTATCAAAAAGGGTCCCAAACAATGAAGCCCATCTGCCTGGATCCCAACCTGGTCGTTCTCTTGAAGGCCTCTAAATAGGCCTCAACGTTGTTATCTCCAGGATCCGAAATGTTTCAGAAGCACCCAACATGGCTGCCTGCTGTGCCTCTATTTTTCTCACTAAGCTCCTGTTGATGGCTTAGTAACACCATTCTTACTTCAGCCCCTTGTGTCCTTACCTGAACCAGTTCTTTCATCTGAACTTGTTGGGTTTGCATTATTTGGACCACTACTTGATGTGTCTGCTGCCAGTCCTTAGGAGCTGCCATTCTCGCTTGTGCTGTCATGCTTGCAATTTCTGTCTCTTTATGTCCGATTCACGCTCCTCACATTCCGACAGAAGAGCCTGCCACTTCCTGGCCAATACACCACCGTGGAAGACCCTGCCATACCAAGGATCTTGTTGTAGAAAGTTGCAATCTCTCTGTCAGGACTCAATGGTCCTCTTTGAAACTTGTCTGTCACGCCTTGGATGAAAAAAAGAAAGAAGAAAAAAAAAAAAAAAAAAAGAACCAAAGAAAGATGTAGCCTTGAGAGGAAGATTTGATGATCACTCCTGCAACCTAGTTGGCTGTCTCCTCTTTGCAGGGCTCCACCATTCCCATACCCTGTGTCATGGGATGGGGTCCTTAAGGATAGCCATGTTCTCCTAAGGCCGCTTGACCATGCCAATTTGGGCCCGATGGGCACCCTCAGTTCTTGCCCACGTCTTTGATGAAAAATTTGAAAATAGGGAGGCTGCCTTTAAGTCCTCTTGGACACGGTTTGATGGACTTACTGAATCCCGTGGGTTCCTGGACCCTTGTGAGTCTTGTTTTGCAATGGGTGTTTCGGGGCACCCTAACCTTATGGGCTATATGCATGGCTCCAACCGCCCCTTTACCACGCCCCAAGCCTCGTAGATGGTACCGGCGTTGTCTTGCCTTGGCCTTGTTGTAATTCAGCCTCTTGTCCTCACTGGGCGCTCCGCAGCCCTGTCTCTGCACCCTCACTGGCGCCCCTTGTCCTCACTGGGCTCTCTGCAGCTCTGTCTCTGCGCCCTCTGTGGCACCGGGGTCTCTGCGCCCCAAATGCCGCATCCTCTGTGGCGCCGGGATCTCCACTTTGTAGTGGGCGCCTATGAGGCCTCCTCCTTCCCCAAACAGCCTAACTCAAACCACTGCTGTTATAAAACAACAAACAAAACATAAGCCCCAGGGCTATAACTTAACATTGGCTACCAAAGGTGTGCTCTGTCTCTTTACCATTACTCAGAGCAGAGATTAGTCAGGTGTCTTTCCTTTCTCATTCAAAGAGGGCTCCTTCCCCCTTAGCTGCCAGCAGAGAACTACCTCCCTTAGTTTCAGCCTGGGGTTTATATGGGCCCAAGGCCCTGTCCCTCCTGACAGCTGACCAGGTACAGGTGTTGACTAATTTCCTCCTTAGCCGGTTGCCAGGGCAACCTGCACCTGGGCTCCTACCTGACTCTCTGGGCTCTCCCCAGGCAGTTCCTGCTCTTCTAGGAGCAGGGCACCTTAGTGCCCTGCGACACCCTGCCCTTACCACTCCAGATGTTTCAGTGCAGATATTATTTTCACATTTTTACCACCTCATTAGTCTTCCCTTGTAGGGATCGTACATCTGTGGATCTCTATTTTACAAGTCCTATGAAATGGGTCCTCTGACCCCAGGGCTTCCTATTAAGTTCCCCATGCCCATAGGTCATAAATACAGTCTCTCAAACCCCTTGGGAAATACGTAACGTGGGCCTGTGCCCAGTGTCCCCGGAACTCACTCTCTGAGTCTCTGTTTTCTTTTTGTTCTACATACTTGGAACAGAGACCCCGCAATCACCATCCCAGATCACCGTTGGCTTCTGCAAAGCATGCCCGCCTTGTACCTTTTTCAGGTAAGTCAGTCTCAGTGATATAGTTCTCTGCCATCTCCAACCAATCCAGCTAAACACCACACTTCTGTGATCCCATGAGCCTCTGCTCGCGCTGCTTCCCTTTCCAGGGAACTAACTGCTGGTCCATCCCTGTTTAACTTCCGGGATGATCAGCTGGGTAGTCTGGCATAGCTTCCAGTTCACTGCCCTGCCAGTCTCTCCAGCCAGTCTTTCTAATTATCATCAGGGGCCTTCTGCTCATCCTTCTGCTCGCTCAGTCTCACCAAACAGGTAGGTTTTGCTGCCAACATTATTCTTTGCATTTCCTGTGACAAGGCATACTTGCTGCCCTCTCACACCTACCTTGGAATCATGAATAATTCTTTAAAATATTGTGGGAAAATTTAGGGTGAACTTTGACTACTTTCACCAGCCAGTTTATACAAGATTTTATCCACTGTATATGGTTACCTTTTTATTACAGTAGAAATGTTAATCATTTATAGCGAAGGGCCTGAATCCTATATTATTACTGACCCTTTGTATTGAAAGCAGCAGGTAGCTTTGCATACCAGTCATAGACTTGTAATATAAGCCTGATGTTTACTTATCAGCAACTTGGAGATGCATGTTTGTCATCAATTTTACATTTCTCTGTGTCTATGCTTGGATTATCTCATAGTTCCTCTTAATGTAAATTGTGCTCTTTGTTCTCAGAGAGCATGCCTTTTTGTCTGTTACTAAATCCATCCTAAACTCTCAGGAGTATTGGGAGTTTTCTCTAGAGTGTTTTTCAAAAATGCATTTGCAAGTTGTTTGATCTAAACATCAAAACCACCATTGAACACTCATTTAATGTTGCTTTTAGTCCCTGCTAAGACATAACAGCTGATATTATATTTTACATGCATCTCGGCTGTTGCTTTTAGGATGAGGCAGAGTGGGAGTATTCACCTCTGGGAGCTGTGTTTGGTTTCATTCAAACAGATTTTTGTAACAAAATTCCCAGTTTTAGACTGTCTCCTAGTGGATAAACTTCAATTAGGGTCTAAAAAAATTGCTTTAGTGTGCTAAAATGCAGTGAAATTTTACAAGTGTGCAACAAATTTATGGAAATGGTTATTCTATTACAAATATGCCATCCTGAAGGGGAAAAAAAAGAAAAAAAGTGAGAAAACCCAAACCTAATACCTCCAGAAAAGATATTTCATGTTTCCTAATTTTTTTTATTGGAATAATATTTTCCAGTGCTTCAACTCTCATCAAGGTGTATTATATTGGACTAGCACTCTGTAGATAGATATGGTTAGAACTTTCTTGTTTGCAGCCCAGAACTGAATTTACATTAACAGCATTCATAGTGTGATTACTACAGTATACAAATACTAGCTGAGTAGACACTGCAAAGAACTAGCACTGTTTCCAAGGACGTTTTTCAGAGATCTTTTTATCCCTGAATTTCCTTTCAATTTGCCCTTCAGAAAGCTGGTAACAAGCAAAACTGGTCACTGTAAACTGTCATGTAGAAGTAGTATAAAGCATTGAGTGTCTTTTCCCTCCATATTTGGCTGAATTTCAGAGGGTGCAGATTGGTTTAGGGATACTAGGTGCTTCTACATATGTACTTTACTGTGGAGCTGACTAATTCGCTCTGTAGTAGTGTCACTGTCTACATGTGCACCTGTATTAGGGCACAATAAATTAATTAACTGTGCTGTAGGACAGTATTGTCCAGGAAAAGTACTATCCTACAGCAGAGTAGTTTTATGCTCTGAAATGTATATGTAGACGGTGACTGGGGTTGGCTGGGGCAGAGGTTGCTACAGTGCAGTTGCCAGCCTGCTGCCTAGCCCTGCGCTGCGGTACCCTCATGCCCCAGCCAGGCCCTCCGCAGCATCTTGAGCTGGGGCAGAGCAGTCCTGGCCTGGAAGGCTGGCCTCCCAGGCCCTCTGCCAGCTGTGGCTGCTCTGCTCCAGCTCAGTGTCCTGGGTGCATGTGTAAACACTGCACCTGGAAGCAATAAACTCCAGAACAAACTCTACTGGAGTTTATTGGTACATGCTAATTGCACATGTAGATGCACCCATTGGACGCGTCCAGATGATCAAGCATGTGCCTGTTGCGGCGCCTTAGAGCAGTTTGAGATGCCACAAGAGACATGCTGAGAATGAAAAAATGTTCCCTGTGCTGCATACTTGTACCAGGGACTCTAATTTTGATATTGGGAAAACTCAGTATCAAAAAATAACATGCCAGAAAAAAAACGGTGCAGGGCACACTCCAACAACCACAAGCTGGGTCCTCCAGAGAGACATTCTGGCACCCACCAGAGTGTCTCTGTGGCTGCCCTGTACTTTTGTGAGGCAAGGCTGCAGTGGTGGATTGAACCTAGGCTCTGTCCTTGATAAGTAGGGACGGGGGGGACGGGGACTGTGGGGGTGAAGGGACTGTGTAGGTGGGGGGGACTGTGGAGGGAGGGACTGTGTGGAGGTAGAGGAGGATTGTGGGAGTGGGAGGGATTGTGGGTGTGGGGGGTCTGTGGGGGTGGGTGAGACTGGTCAACACAGCCCTACCCCACCCTTAGGAGCACCCATCAGGGTGCTCATGGCCTGATACTGGCAGAGCCCCCCCTCCCAAGGCACAGTGCAGCCCTGGCCGCCTGGGACCCAGCATCACCTGTTCCACAGGAAGCTGGCGCAGGCTGGCCCACTGGCGTGCGCCCTCAAGCAGAACCAGGCTACTCTTGCTGCCACCCGGGCTCCTAGCAGTACAAGCAGAAGCCGTGTGCCCTTCAGCCAGGCTGGCTCCTACTTGCATGCAGCCAGCCCATCCCGATGGCACACAGGGCACATGGGGCATTTTTACACATGCAAGCATTGCAACACTGGGCACTTTGAAAAGTGCCCAGCACTGTATTGTCTACAGTTGTATAAGTGGTGAAATGCATGTTAGCACTGAGAAAATGGCAGTGGTGCATTTTTAAACTAAAACACATAGAAGGTATTTAGTTCAAAAGCAAATCACGGCCATTTTCTGTGTGCTAACATGCATTTTGCCACTTATACAACTGCACGCGGTGCAGCATGGTGCATGTCAGATCATGTATGGAACAGACTCAATTAATCGAGCCTGCTCTGAAGCAGGGGATCTCCAGTGTATCGCAGGATGAAAAGATACGTGTATAAATGCCCGTGGAGGCAGGAGCCAGCTCAGTCTGAGGATAGTTGGCTTCTGCCTGCAGTGCTGGGAGCACGGGTGACAGCAAGAGTGGCCCAGTTCTGCCTGAGAGTGCATGCCAGGTGGCTGGGGCCACACCACGCCACACTGTGGGGGGTTCTACCAGTAGTGGACCATGAGTGCCCCAATGGCAGCTGCAGCTGCTGCTGGGTGGGGGGGAGGGGTA
>NW_005841969.1:2309259-2314466 GCF_000455745.1 Alligator sinensis
CAGTCCCCCACAGTCCCCCCCAACCCACAAACCCCTCCATAATCCACCCACAAACTCTACACCCCCAAACTACCCCCACAAACCCCACACCCACATACCATGACCCATACCCCTTACAAACCTCACCCCCATAAACTCTACAGCCACCCACAAACCCCTCCCACAAACACCACATCCCCTTCCCCCCCAAATCTCACACACTGCATGCCCAGTTATTAAATGGCATGGGATGAGACCTATAATCCACCCACAAACTCTACACCCCCAAACTACCCCCACAAACCCCACACCCACATACCATGACCCATACCCCTTACAAACCTCACCCCCATAAACTCTACAGCCACCCACAAACCCCTCCCACAAACACCACATCCCCTTCCCCCCCAAATCTCACACACTGCATGCCCAGTTATTAAATGGCATGGGATGAGACCTACTGGAAGGAGCCGTGGCTGCAGGGGCAACTGCCACACTGCAGCCCTGCCCTGTGTCCACACCAGTGCTGAGACACGTAGCCCCAGCCTGGGGGGTGCTCCTGGTTCCAGGAATCACTTGGGTGTGTGATGGGCTGGAGGGAGGAGTGGAGGTGGCAGCAGGGTTGTGTGTGAGAGAGAGAGATGTGGGTTGGGGGTGGGGGAGTGCTCTGTGTAGAAGAGGCTACCAGAGCCAGGCTTAAAGCCCCCCTGCCCCACCTAAAGTAGCCTGTGCAGGGCATGCCAGCCTAGAATGGAAGGGGCTTGCCCAGCCCAGTTCCTGAGCCACAGCTGACAGCTTTCCAGGCATGGCATGGAGATCACTGAGGTCTGGGCAGGTGCAGGGAGCAGAACAGCAAGGGCTGGCACTGCTCAGAGCCACAAAGCAGCGGGTGGGACAACAGTTCCGCATGAAGGCCAGCTGTCCATACATGGCCCACTAGCAGCTGGCCCAGAAGTGCAGGAGGCTCTACTACAGTGCCCATACCACAGTCCAGGTGGCAATGCAGTCCCCACCTGGGTCTGGCAGGTGCACAGCCATGGCTCTCCAGGTCCAAGGAGTGGATACTGTCACAGGTGGCAGCAGGTCACATCCAGGCAGCAGCCCCCACTACCAGGCTGCTGCAGTGAGTAGAACGTACAGGGGCCACTTTGGGTTATGGCTGCTTCAGCAGTCCAGCTGGCACAAGGGGCTAATTTCCCCAGATACCAACTGGCTGGGCCTCAGAAGCTCCTGAGGGCAAGTAGCCTTGAGATGCTCACCAGAGCTTCTTTTTATATTGCTGGGGCCACCGCAGGTGCTGACCCCAGCTTTTAGCTCCCCCTGGCTGCAGATCTGGGAGGAGCTAGGCAGGGTCAGTTTGCCCCAAGTGGCACAATTTGCCCCATACCAAAGTGCATGTTAAGGCACGTGTGCTGAGGCACAAATCTGGCACAAATTTGTGCCACTGCTATTTGAGCTGCTGCAAGCGCACATGCCTGCATGTGTGAACGTGAGCATAGGCCACATCCAGATGAGTGTGGCTGTTTGATATGTTCAGATGTTCTCTATGCTGCAACAGAACAGTGTGGAGGGCTTTTTTTACCCCTTGATGTCCAGGGGTCAAAAAAACCAGTGGAAATAAAAAGGTGGAGCACTGCACGTGGAGGCACGGTGCACCACTCAAAAGTGGAGCCATGCCACCTAAAGCTGCACTGCGGCTGCCAGCCAGGCTCCATGTGGCAGAATCACCAGTGCTGCAAGTTCGGGAGTACCCCAGGTCCCTAGGTAAGGCTACTGGGGCCAGCCCAGTGCTGGCCCCAGCTTCCCCTGCTGCCCCCGGTGTAACTTGCTGTGCACCAAAGCATGTATGGCTCAGATGTTCCCTAGGGACAAGTAGTGGCGGCAGAAGGTGTGCCGCTGCTAGGTACCCTTGGGGAACCAAACGTCCACACCATGTGTGGATGTGGCCACTGTGTTTAAAATCCAAAAAGTAAAATGGTATGGCTGTCTTTGTTCATTCAATATTGCAGAGTGCTTTGCACCATATTTCTGGAAAAGCTTTAACATGATACATTTTCATATTAATAGCCTGTAAAAGTTGGCATGCTTAATGCATGTTTGCTAGAGAAGAAATCATAGATGTGTATTCAGAAAATCATGTTGTAAAAGTTTAAATTACAATTTTTATATTTTATGTTTTGAAAGACATTGGCTTGATACTATTTTCAGGATAGCACATTTAGGTTAAAATTTACTTTCCAGCAGAGAGTGCCATTACCTCAAACCCTATCCATCACTCCCACGTTAACCTTATTTCGAGACAATGTTTTCAAAAGGCTGGAAAGTCTATTCAGTCCAATAATCAGTAGCTGGTAGAATGGCTCCCTAAGGGCCACATTGCATCAAAGGCCAACTGAGATTCTAGCCCAGTATTTGTAAATTGGTTTAAAGTGTATAGAAGTATATGGATGCTAAGTAGCTTTATTACCTGAGAGCTAGATTGACCTTCAGAAGTATGATGTACTTTGTATGGTATCCATTGAGATTGATTTACAGAGTCAGGGAGTCTCAGTCTTTTCACAGCATGGACCCTCTATTAATATAGAATGTGCTTCTTGGACTACCTTGCTTCCCACTCATGATTATGTGGACAGTTTCTTCCATTCATGGTTGCTTGCCACTGCTATGACAGCCACATTAATTGTTTATGGGAACAAGGAGTCTGGGAAATGTATTTAATGTGCATGCAGTTTAGTAGCCTGAAGAAGGCAGTGAAACTGCTGCTACATACTACTACTACTACTAGAACAATGAAAGGAAAAAAAAATTAGCAGCAATCCATGGACCACTTTCAAAAAACTGTTTTTACTGTTCAAATAATCTGTAGCAGTTGACAAATCTTGTTGCAATCATTGCTAGAAGTTCAGACAGCTGAGGTTGGCTAGAAATAAAGGATCTTTGCAGAAAAGTAGATGAAATCAGGAATGGTACCTAATGATTAGAAATTGAAATAGTTTACTTTTCTCTGGGAAAAAAAATATTCCCTTGGCTGAAAAGTTAGAAGGAATCTAACATTCACAGTCATGCTAGCATAGATCACAGAGCACTGCCACTAAGCAGTTGTTTGGTATGCTTTGATAACAGTGATCTCTAGAAACAGATGACATTAACCTCAATAACAAAAGCACACCATTTCCCAGGTTTAGCAAGATTCTGAGATTATACAAAAACTAGCATAATATTGATCTAATTTTAATAAGATCAAAACATTACAAACATCGCTGTAACAGGGTACCAACCTCGGACCCTGTCACAGCCCAGAGGGCTTCACCTAACACAACCATAATGAGGGATTTACCTGTCAGTACAAGGCTGGCCAGACTGCAGGGTGGAACACACTGGTGGCATTCCAGGCATTTTTGGATGCCTGTGAGTGACATGGGGGAAAAGGAGCACATGGGACCCTGGAGCTGGCTCCCATTGGCCCAGAGAGGGCCACCCAGAAGTTAAAGTGGGCCAGGCAGATGGATCTTTTCCCAGAGAGGGGATGCATGCTGGAGCATTAGCTTATGTGAGCTGTGTGGAGGCGAGGGGATTAACTAAGGAGTCTGGAAGGATTTTGGTACCCAGATTGGAAGCTGAAGGCCAAAAGGCAAAAAATGTACCTTTGAAAAAGAGATGGTGTGGGAGTCCTCAGCTGGTGGTGAGGAAACTACAGCCACCAGTGAGTTCATTTTATGTTGGTTTTCCCCTCCTAAAGGAAAAGAGGAAAAAGGGGTCATGGGGCTGGAGATCTCAGAAGAGGGATGTCTCATCACCAACTGAGTCAAATTAGAAAAGGAACCCAGTGGACAATTGTATGCAATTACAATTGAGCATTGGCTGGTAAGTGGGTCACCTCTCAGATAGAGAGGGGAAGAGAACCAATTGATGAAGAGTCAGCAGTAACTTGATGTGTTGTGGAGAGTTAAGACAGAGTAACTAGAAACATGCTGAGAGACTTGTTAATTGTCTTCGGAGGAAAATGTAACACCGTACTTGAAGGAGGGTCTGTGGACCAAATGAACTAATGTATATGGCCAGGGAATCAGTGGGTCCTGAGTGGGGACCAAGTGGAGCATGAAGTAAGTTGATAAGGAATGAATACAAAATTAATGGTAGTCTTTCTATAGAGGATAGGTGTCAACTGATGAACAAAGGAACAGGGCATAACTGAACTGCTACTAGTCACAGTTTCATAGTTTCATAGTTGGTAGGGTCGGGAGGGACCTAAGCAGATCATCAAGTCCGACCCCCTGCCATGGGCAGGAAAGGATGCTGGGGTCAAACAACCCCAGCTAGGTGACTGTCTAGCCTCCTTCTGAAGACCCCCAGGGTAGAAGCGTGCACCACTTCCCTTGGAAGTTGGTTCCAGCTCCTAGCCGCCCTGACTGTGAATTAGTGCTTCCTGATGACTAGCCTGAATCTACTCTGTCAACTTATGGCCATTATTCCTTGTTACTCCCGGTAGTGGTCGGGGGAACAGGGACTCTCCCATTGCCTGCTGGTCCCCCTTGGCAAGTTTATACACGGCCACCAGGTCCCCTCTCAGCCTTCTCTTGTGGAGGCTGAAGAGGTTCAGGTCCCGTAGCCTCTCCTCGTAGGGCCTATTTTGCTGCCCCCTGATCATGCATGTGGCCCTCCTCTGAACCCTCTCAATGCTGTCCATATCCCTCCTGAAGTGCAACGCCAAGAACTGGATGCAGTACTCCAAATGTGGCGTCGCATAGAGGGGGAGGATCACCTCCTTGGACCTGCTCGTGATGCATCTATGGATGCATGACAAGGTGCGGTTAGCCTTCCTGACCACATAGTCATTGTACCTTGGTCGCTGTAAGGATGAGGCTGATCTGCTGCTGGCAAGTTTGAGATCTTCACAATCATCTAACTCACTTTATGTACTTCTCAAGGTTTTTGAGCCGCCTCATGGAGTACAAAGATTCTGTTAGCCATTGTTCATACATAAGGAGCTTTGTCAAGAACAAATTTGAGGGCAGCAGGGACTCGGCTTGAAAAATGTTTGTGTGTCACATCCTAGCAGCTGAGTTCCAGCTTTCCAATGAGGCCATGTAGGACAAGGCTGAACTCCTCAATGAGTTCTTTGCCTCAGTGTTCCTAAGTGAGGGGCAAGACAAGTCTCTCACTGGGTTTGTAGAGAGGCAGCAGCAGGGCGCCAGACTACCATGTGTAGACCCTGAGATGGTGCAGAG
>NW_005841969.1:2315689-2319683 GCF_000455745.1 Alligator sinensis
TGCATCTGGCTGGGGTCATCTAGCCCCAGCCCTCTTTCCTGCCTATGCAGGGGGTCGGACTCGATGATCTATTGAGGCCCCTTCCGACCCTAGCATCTATGAATCTATGAATATCATGACAATTTTTATTCAAACTAAGATTTTATAAAACCACATTTTACAGAACCTGATATTGAGGCCTAAATTACAACAATAGTACAGCATGCCTACATTATTCTGAATGTAATATAACAGAATAATTCTAACTACATGAAGTCCTTGACTTACAATGTTTCGAGTTACAACGTTCTGCACTTACAACGTTTATAAATTGGCACCCTGTTTTAACTTTATGATGTCAGCTTCGACTTTACAATGCTTGATCCAATGCGACGCCACACCAGTGAACAAGTTCACTGCATCGCCCATCTCCCTGGAGAACATCTGTCCAAACTTCCTTGGACACTTTCTTTAAGAAAGCAGACAAGACTCCAGAAGAACCTGCAGCCAAGACTCTGGAGAAGACTCCAGCCAAGAACCATTCAAAAAGTCCAACCAAGAGCCTTTCAAAAGGTCCAGCAAAGTCACTTCAAATAAGTCCTTCCAAAACAATATGCTTGCTATTTACAATATAAATAGATTTATGTAGCTATATTACTCACCTATAATCGATCGAGTACAAAATTCTGGGGTATTTTTGGTGAAAATAGGGTATTGGGCCTTGGTTCAGGAACAAATCCCCCGTTTACAACATTGTTTCTTATGAGAAAATTGGTTCCGAATTGCAACGTTTCGACTTAAGACACAGTTTTTAGGAACCAATTGTGTCGTAAGGCTGAGGATTGCCTGTATTCATTTTATGCACATTTTATATCAATTCATAGGAATTAGTGGTAAGAATAGCATACAGACAAAATATTTGGCCACAATTAAGCCAAAATTTCCAAAAGTGTCTGAAATCTGGGTGTCAAAACTGAAACACCTCAGAATTGAGGCATCTATAATTAGGGGACTTTAAAAAAAATTGGGCTCATCTTCAGGGATGATTGCAGCATCAGATTCCTAGCTTTTAGACAGGATCATAGGAAAATAGGGCTCCAAGGTACCTCAAGAAGTCACTTAAGCTAAAAACAGATGTTGGATTTTTCCAGGGGAAAAGCCTTTTAGTCTAGGATTGTACAGATGTATAAGCCCAAAGCCCCACTTTAAGTACCTGGGAAGTATCAAGATAATACTTTCCCCTCTTCCTGGCAAGCAACTGGGACTCATTTGAGTTAATTGTCATTCAAGCTGCATGTGTAAGCACCTGTTTTGATGTGAATCAATCAGACCCAGGGTAAATCTGACATTATATTAGTCTAAGTCCCTGCTCAAGGAAGGAGCTTTCCTGTCTGAACCATCCTGTGTCCAGTTTTGCGCCCCCCACTACAGAAAGGATGTGGACAAATTGGAGAGAGTCCAGCAGAGGGCAACAAAAATGGCTAGGGGGATGGAGCACATGACTTATGAGGAGAGACTGAGGAAACTGGGCTTATTCTGGAGAAAAGAAGACTGAGAAGGGATTTAATAACATCCTTCAACTACCTGAAGAGTGGTTCCAAAGAGGATGGAGCTAGATAGACTGTTCTCTGTAGTAGAACAAGGAACAACGGTCTCAAGTTGCAGCAAGGGAAGCTTAGGTTAGATACTAGGAAAAAAGTTTTCACTAGGAGGGTAGTAAAACACTGGTAAAGGTTACTCATAGAGGTTGTGGAGACTCCATCCTTGGAGTTTTTTAAGACCTGGCTAGCAAAGCCTTGGCTGGGATGATCTAGTTGGGGATAGTTCTGCTTTGAGCAGTGGGGTTGGACTGGATGATCTCCTGAGGTCCCTTCCAACCATAATTTTCTATGATTCTGTCTCATCCAAGTGTTTCTGTAAACTGCTCTTAAAACCATTCAAGGAGGGAGATTCCACCGCCTCAGGTAATCTGTTGCAACATATACAATATTTTGATGATACAGGTTTTATTCTTGGTGCTCCCACAAGTGACCTTTTGATATTAGGTAAATCACTTTTTGGGCTTATATGTTGAAAGAATGAAAACAGCTTTCACAGTGCTATGCTAAGATCAAGGAAAGTAGCTGTTCTATGCTTGGGGAAATGCAAATCCTTATTGCCTCTGGGGAGCAAATTACTTCATATAAGTAAAGAAGAGCTGGATAGCTTCATAGCTGTAATCAGTCTGTACTATCCAAAGGGATAAAGTAGCATATGCAGACCTCCTACAAGCTAAGGAGCCAGGAGAAGAATTGTCTTATGAGGCAGAATTCCTGTAGAACTCCCCTTGGGATGGTAGTAGCTTCCAATGTGGGCACAGCCTTGCCCTTAATGCATCAGTGCTTTAATTTCTTCTTTGTAAAGGAGTTAATATTCATGTACCTTATAGAGGTAGATACTTAGCTAAATCCCTTAATAGTCACAAAGTGCTTTGGGATCACTGGCTGGGAGGTACTGCCATATATACATGTAAAGTATTTGCTGCAATCCCAAAGATCTAAGGCAGGGGCGGGCAATTATTTCGGGCGGAGGGCAGCTTGATGAGTTTTGGCGAGTTGTTGAGGGCCGCATGGTTAGCCCCACCCCTTCAGTTGCCCCACCCCCGGTCGCCATCTTGGGACCGGAAGTCCCATCCCCTGAACCTTGATGTTTGCTACCGGAAGTCCCTCCTCTTGCCCCTGGAAGTACTTCTTTTGGAGAGGTGGCCTTGGAACTGAAAGTTACACCCTGTCATATGGTCTGTGTCATAAGACTCACCCACCCAACACCAAACTGCCCTGCTCACCATTTCTGTCCCAGAATCCCCTGCCCTCATCACATGATCCCTGACATCAGAAGGTGTACCCCTTGACTGGGAAACACTGCCCAACACCATGGCCCACCCTCACAGTACATGGCCTGTTCCTGGGGCCCCAAGAGTTCTGCCCTATGGGCCACGAGACACAGGCACAACTTACCTGGTAGCAATGGGTTGTGACCCCTCTAACATCCTGCCCCAGCAGTGGGGTTTCAGGACAGCAGAACGTAGCCCAGTTTCCCTTCCCCTGACCAGTACTGGTCACCAGACCCCTCCCACAAGCAAGGACCCAGCCCACCCCATCAGGCCCCAGGCATCAAAAGCTGACCAACCCCCCAACCCATCACTGGTGCTAGCATGACATGGCCCTGACCCATTCCAGCCTGCGCCACCCAGAAGCCAGCTGGCACAGAAGCCAGCCCAGGCCCAGGTCCCCTCACCAGCACAGCACCTTCCAGTGCTATACGGCCCCTCCTGTCCCAAGCCACAGGGGGCTCAGCCACAGCTTTCCCTCCCCGGTGGAGCCTGGCCAGCCCTATCAAGTGGTGGCTTCCCCAGGTGCTGCTGCACTTTCCCCCTACCTGTGCCAGCTGGTCCCCAAAGGCAGGAGGTACCACCGCTGCTTCTGCTGGCCAGTGCTGACCCAGCCGGGTTTGCCCTGTCTCCAGCAGCACATGGGAAGCTGGCATCAGCCGCATGCTGCTCCAGATGGGACGAACCTGGACGGGTCTGCAGCGGCCAGGAAAAGCGGCATGCAGCTGAAGCCGGCTTCCCACGTGCTGCTGGGGATGGGAGGTCTGCACCGGCCAGCAGAAGTGGTGGCAGAGCCGTTTGCCGCTCAGGACTGACTGGCATAGGCAGGGGGAAAGTGCAGCTGAGCCCCTGCTGCTCCAGCCGAGCTTGTCCTGTCCCGAGCGGCACATGGTTTTGCTGCTGCTTCTGCTGGCCGGTGCAGGGCCAGCTGGGCTCCTCCCGTCCCCAGCAGCATGTGGGAAGCTGACTTCAGCTGCATGCCACCTTTCCTGGCTGGTGCAGACCTGGCCTGGTCTGTCCCATCCAGAGCAGCATGCAGCTGAAGCTGGCTTCCCATGTGCTGCTGGGGATGGAGCAAGCCCAGCCAGGTCTGCACCAGCCAGCGGAAGTGGCGGGGGGGGGCGGTGGTCACCCACGACGCGCACC
>NW_005841969.1:2319699-2320087 GCF_000455745.1 Alligator sinensis
CCCTGCCACTCTGGATGGGCTCATCCTGTCCCGAGCGGCACATGGCTCCACTGCCACCTCTCCTCCCTGGTGCTGAATGGACCAGAGCTGCTGCCCAGCTGCTGCTTCCGTCCCCAATGCCAGCCCAGCCCGACCCTGCACGGCCCGAGTGGCACGACACGGTGCAGCATGGGGAAAGCCTGCCCAGCAGCCACTATGGACCAGAGCTGCTGCCCAGCTGCTGCTTCCGTCCCCAATGCCAGCCCAGCCCGACCCTGCACGGCCCGAGTGGCACGACACGGTGCAGCATGGGGAAAGCCTGCCCAGCAGCCACTTTCCTGGGCTTACCTGCAGGGCAGGGCCCTTTCCAGTCCCGTGCAGCAAAGCAGAACCTGGCCCAGACACTCGT
>NW_005841969.1:2320243-2330016 GCF_000455745.1 Alligator sinensis
CTGGCGAGGGGCTCCCAGCGGTTGTGTGGGGCTGCCAGCTGCTGCTGAAGGCTTTTGGAGAGGCAGCTGCCATTACGTGGGTTTTGAAGGGCTCTGCAGGCCAGAGGGAAGTGCTTGGCAGGCTGGATCCAGTCCGCAGGCCATATTTTGCCCACCCCTGATCTAAGGTGTGGCTTTTGAACTCAGCTGAACCATTTAATTGAAAATCTGTGGAATTAGCTAAGCCACAATGTAAAGGGTCTTCTCACTTAGGCAGGTAGACATAGGGCACAGATAGAAGTGACATTTTTCATGTGATCTGGCTCCTGAAAGCGTGCCATGGCCTGCTTGTGCACAGCTGCAGAATGCTTCTAAAATGGCCGGCCACGTGAAAAATTAGCCCTCATCTAATCAGATTAGGGCACTTTAGAGCTGTAGAGCTCCCTAAGGAATTTATGTTCCCTCAAAGGTTAATTTTTCATGCAGGAGTGGTGCTGTATTGAGGACTCTGTTGCACCCCACTTTGCCCCAGCTTGGCATGGCCTCTTGAGATGGTAGCAGCAGCAGCTGCCAGGCAAGCCTGACCTGATCTGGAGGGGAAATAGGGAGTTGAGGGGGTGGAACAGAGCCTGCTTGCGTGGGGGCCCAGCCCAGTTCTCCCCAATACCCTAGGTGGGGTAGCTGGCAGGGGCCTTGAGGTGAGGGGCTCCATTCTAGCCCCATCTCCAGATCAGCCTGGGCATAGAAGCCCGACAGCTGCTGCTGCTCCCTTCACTCCGTCTCCACTGACAGCCCGGCCCCAGAGCTTGTGTGGGGGTGGGGCAGGGCTGGGGAGAGGGGCAGTTCAGCAGCCTCCTTGGAGGCCAGGAGGGCTGGTGCAGGAAGGCTCACCAGGTAAATGTCAGTTGGGTCGGGGGTGCGCTCTAACTCATGGTGCTTAATGTAAAGTACCATAAATTAGAGCGGGGCCCTGAACGTCTGTCAGTACCCATAATGTCCTGGTCCCTATGAAGCAACTGTCATTCAGCAGCACTAAAACCACACTCTGAGTGGCTTGGACAAACTCTTTTTAAATTACCCTAATCAATCCAGTTCTGAGTAGCAAAAGATAAGGCATATTCATTTAACCCTAAGATACAGAATCTCTGTCTGTCCTAGCATTATAAATTCTTGGAAGGGATGCTGTCCCTAATATTCATACTTGATGAACATGCTGGTTCTCTGGCATGCCTACAGTCATTCCCATCTGTTAGGCTGGCAGTGTTCCCATTCAGAATTAGATATGCCAAATTCAACAGGGCATAGGTGCTAACCAAACATGGCTTTAGCAGGGCAGCCTTCATAACACAGCAAGTGCCATCTCTTTTGCCAGGAGATCCTGCTGTTTGCAAATAATTCCAGCTTAAGGCCACATGCTTCATTAAATGGGATCACATCTGTAGATGCTTGTGGGCATTATAAAATCAACAAATGTCTACTGTATTTCTCTTTCAGTTTGGCTTGATATTTGGAATTCTGCACATGGAGAATGAATGCTCTGCACCTTGTTAACAAGAGACAGCCATGGGCTTTTATGCATGCCAAGCATTCTTGACGGGTTCCTGCATCAAAGCTGAAGAACAAACTGCAGAACTTTACCAGCCTTGCATTTTGTTAGGCGGCCCTCAATTGCTGTGAGAGAATATTATATTTTGAGGAGAAAAGCAACACAGTTTTGTCCTTTTACAGCACATTTTGCCTTTGGCTAAATTCTGGCTAGAACCATGAAGCTGACATAATTCCTCCCTCCTCTCCAAGTTAGTATATATTTGCGTAAGCAATGTTAATGAGGGCCCAGATTGAACTGCTTTTGATTTATGTGTAGTTCCTCTGCATAAATTCCTTCTTTAGTGATTGAAAATTATGTCTGAAATGGACAACCTAGTTCATGAATACTTCCCTGCCTGCTGTGTCACTGTAGCACCCATTTATTGATATGCACAAAAGGATATGTAAGGTGCTGTTTCTGTGTGTTTGGAGAAGTGCAAGAATCATAGCAGACAAACATCAGCCAGGCAGCTTCCCTTAGAGCCATTTCATTTATGAAACAATGGCACAATCCAACAAGAATTTGGCTTTTTATATACGTTGCCCAGATTCGAAGCACTTTATCAGTACAGTACTAGGAAAGGTCAAGTCTATTTGCACTACCTGAAACTAAATATTCTTAAAACACAAGGTGCATTTTCATTTAAGATTTAGGGCTGTATTTCAACAAAGCATATAAATGTGGGTTTAAAAAGAAGTATTACATAGGTCTCACTGAAGTCCCATTACATTGAAGCATGTGCCTAAGGACTTGATTTTTAAAGGGAGATGGGGCCAGATAAGGCTTTTTGGGATTTTTCAGAAGAGCTCAGAGTACGTGCATGGCCATGTCATGCTGAGGCTTGTACTTCTGCTCCACTGGGATTATCTTCTGGACCAAGAGCATTTAGCTTCATTAGTGCCATGCTGTGCATATGCCAATAAATGTCCATGATATGCAAGTGGGTGCAGTACATTATGGTTTGCTGTCATCTCTTAGCAAGGTGCTGCCTAGTGCCATATAACAGATCTTTAGATACTTAATTTCCAATGGGAATCCTAAAACCTTAGCTTAATTGGGGCCTCAAAATCCCAAAGGCTGAAACAGTTTCTGACTGTGAATTTCACAACAGCAATATTAAGCATTGCCTCCTGACTTTAAATGTTTTTAGGAAGAATATGGTATGTCTGTGTGGCTCATGCGTGCACTTGAGTGCATCACTGGAAGGTAAGGCCCTGCCACAAACCCCTACTTTGCATATGCCAAACCAAATATGAGGTCATATGAAGCTGCCCTGGGGGTATTATTTCCTGTCATCACTTTTTAAGTCTCTATTTCCGATGTGCCTGGCAGTAGATGGAAGCCCCAGAGCACCTCTACCAGGTATGGTACATGGGTAATGGGAACTGGTGTGTAGGGCTGTGCTTCTTGCCACAGAAGTAGCATAGACATACCAAGAGCAGCTCAGATAGGTCATTTAGAAGTCATTCTACAAAGTATAGGATGCCTGGGGCTCCTGTTGATTTCCAATGGCCTGCTTCTGCTCGTGTGGTAGTAAATGTTTACAGTTTTACAATTGATTTCAATGTGAGTACAATCAAACACTTTAATAGTACCTGCGTTGCTAAACACTTTATGGGATCAAGGTTGAAGAAAGGTGCTAAATCATTGACTTTCAAGTCAATGTTCTGACCTGCAAGCCACTGAGGAGAGGTGCAGTCAGGTAGAAAACTTTGGGTGGAAGACTAGGATTAAAAATCCTTTCAATCTACAGCAACATCAAGAGGGAAACCTATTGGCCGGTCAAAAAAGGTATCAGTGACAGTGGTCCTGTTGATAGTGTACTAAAGAGCACTTCTAGGACCTCACATAATTGAGTCCATAAAAAGCAACTTTATTGTCACCACATGGATGCTGCTGAAATGAGTTTTTCCCTGTAAAAACATAAGGCAGCAGCTTCTATTATTTTTAGTCTTCTCTTTCACTCTAATCAAAGCTAATTTTTGGTTTTCAAACATCTGCAGCTCTAACATGTCTGCAAAGCTTTTTGTTTCATCTTTAGATTTCAGTATGTGGTTATGGTCATTTAAATTTAAGGTTATAAGAATTAAGTACTTTTTAAATTGCTATTCCTCTTCTTTAACATAAACATTAATATAAACAGCAAGAGTTCATAAACTTTTAGATCATATTCAGTGAAAAGGTGTTTCTTGTGGCATTGAAATCCAAACATAAAAACACCAGGTTGGACTTGTTGGAACATAAGAAAATGAGTTTCACCAGTCTAATTTCACTCACCAGGTCTGGTAAATTGCAATAAAGAAACTATAAATGATGAAAGGCTCTAAATCAGATTTTAAAAATGATTTTATATACATAGCATAGGATTGCCAATACAAACAAGGAATGGTGCAAATGCATTTCCTGGAAAATATCCCGTTCAGGCTTCTTGGTCATGGTTTTCCTCAGAGATTACTTGCCTACCATGTGAAAAGGCCAGAAGCACAGAACTCCATAGTTTAATGCAGATTCCTTCAAGTGGGAGGAGCTTACTGAACTCCCAGTCCTGATGCCCTCAAAGATTCAAAGAGACTGAAACTCTTTCATCACATTTTAGTAGAACCATGAGCTATCCTGCCTGGATGGCTGCCCCTTTTGCTGGAGCTGTAATACCCATGGCTCCAAAGTATTGCAGCTGCTCACTAGCAACCAATAATTCCAAGGCAGAGGAAGATAATACAGCTGCACTGTGGATATTCAGTCAGCTTGAGACCTGCTCAGTGCGGGTTGTGGGATGCTGCATTGAGTAGCTAGGCTAGTGCTGTACATCATCACACTAATCCCCAACCTTATCCACAGATTCAGTGAGCTATGTGGCAATGGTGTTGCAAGGCAGCAGCAAACCAATCCCAGTAGGTGGCCATGCTCCCTTTCAGGCAGCAGATCCATTATTAAATGTGTTATGTACACACATACACTGAGCGGAAGCCTCTGCTCACTGAAATCGCTGTATCAAGAACACAGACAATTAAAGATGCACCTGGCTACTTTGATAGTGTTGCTGGTTTGTTCTTAGAGTCATTTTATTGCCTCCAAAATTACTATTTGTGTGTATGAATAGTGACATCCAGTGTTCAGTTAAATTAACCACAGGTCCACGTTCCCTAAGGTCATTCAGCTAGAAGATATATTGCAGGCCCTATTTAAAATGCCTGTATAAAGATAGTAGGCTAATTTAAATATTAACTATCTGCCAAGTTTAACACACCTCCACAATAAACATTTCCTTCCTGACTTGTTGGGAAACAAAAATGGTGTGGCTCTTGTATAATGCTTAAACTTTCCTTTTTATAAGAGTGGTAAGCGTCTGATTGTTCCCAGGTGTTTCTGATTTCTTCTTTCTCTGCTCCTGTTACTATGAATGTGACCATTAGGGCAACAGCTATAAAGGATGTGTTCACCACTTCCTTCTATGTCTGTCTGTTAACATAGCCACAAGTCCACCATCTTCCATCCATGCTAATTCCCTGAGGTATCCACACAGCATTTGTGTTGACTACCTTAATTTTGATCTTTTCTAATCATTCCCTGCCAGATGGTAGTTAAAGTTTAATGGTCCCTGTAAAAATAGTTCTCTTTCTTCTTTTAATCAGTCACGTGTGCTTGCTTAGCTAACTGTTAGATGTTCAAAAAGCATGAAAAGACCACCAACACAATTATTTCAAAATACACATCCATATTGTGATTGCTATGCTATATAATTGGATGAAGAATATTTTTAGAAATTATCATGGGCTATCTGGCCTTAGATTCATTTTGTTCATCTTTGCTATAAATGCATGGCTCTGATCACTTGCAACGTTTCATAAAATAAAACATAACTGTTTTTTAGGATCTCCTGAGTCAAATATGTATTAAGTAAATCGTCAGAATGAATATGAGTAGTCAGGTTTTTAGGATCAGATTCAGCAAAGCAGTTAGGTATGTGCATATAGCCATAAGGCCTTCCTTCAGTAAGATATTTATGTACAGGCATAACCTTAAGCAGTTATGATTAGTTCCTTTGGAATCAATGTGGCCACTCATGCATGCAAGGTTTTTATAAATTCCTGATAAGTCTCACCTTCTCCAGCTCTCAGTCATGCATGGAAACAAAGGGAATCATTCCATCCAAATTTCTTTCTGTTTTAATTAGAGGATGGGAGAATTGGTTAAGAACATATAAGAACTAGAATGAAATTTTGTTCAAATTTTGACCTAAAGTAAAAACTGTTTCTGTGGGTCATTTAACTGTTTTTCCACTTGAACTTTCTTTCTGCACACATTCCCTCTGGATAAGAGTAGAATAGAAAGCAGAGACATTATAAGGCACACCTGAATGATGACACAGACTTATTAGTGTGTGTATTACAATTACCTATCAACCCTAACTGAGATTAAGGCCTCACTGAACAAGGTGCTGTACAAACACCTCATAGAAGACCATTTCTGCTCCAAAAATGTATAAAGATTTTTTAAAGAAAGAGAACTGGGACACAGAGTGATCAAGTGCTCAAGATCACATAGGAAATTAGTCGCAATGCCAACAACTGAATACATCTCTCCTGTATCACTACTCAGTGCCTAAGCCACAAGAACATTCATTCTAGTAATTGTTAAAATGGCAGAAAAGCCACATCATCATTCAAATAATACAAAAACTCGAAGGCTGGGGGGAGCTCTGTCAGCTGTGCAAGAGGGGACATTCAATTTTTCTGTACTTCCCAAATTTCCGTTCTGGTAGTGGAAACATAGACTCGCTGTATACCTGGCCAAAGATTATATGCACAGCAAAGACCAAAATAAGGCTTGCTGAGCTGCTGATGGCTGTGAGCTTGCAGCAGAGGATGAGACTTTTTTTCAGACACAACAAATACCAGTTCAAGGTGGCTGGTGAGAATGAAAGAAAACAAGAATCATTCACAACTGAGCAAAGTGTGTCCAATATGCCACAGTGTCTATTCAGTAGTGATTTGGAGTTCCTTTACACAAATATAAATGATATAATGATTTTGCAAGGTGCAAGACAGTAGAGGATGAGGTTCAGGATCTTGCTATATGGGTCCAAGGATAGAAAATACATAACCACACAGTACATTTATATACTCGATATAGTATATAGCAGTTGTTAAGGCAGAAAGCCAAAGGTAATGAGCACTGTGAGAATCATGAGAACTTTTCTTTGCTGAGGTTCTTGTCTGTAATTGAAGACCTAGCCTCTACTGATCCTTCAGGTGCTATTACTATGATTTTCTTCAGGCTTCAAAATAGAATCCCTAAGAACTGAAGAAACTTTCTTCATATTAAGAGTTCTGAGTTTGAAGAAACCTATGTATGTGACTTGTGAATATTTTTAATAGTTTTAAGGAAAATGAGAAGTCCTCAATGAGAAGAATGAATATAGAAAATGATCATTGTAGCTGTATATGGTAAAATGAATACAAACCTGTATATGTGTTATTTATATTACTGCAAATTTAAATCTTTCTAGCAAAGTCACATAGAATTATCTTAAAATATATTAAAAAAAATTAATACCATATTAGAAAAAGCCAGTTACAATATGATCCAGGAAGTATTTCCCAGCAGCATGTGCTTTAGTGGCAGGCTACTGTTTAAAAAAAAACAACCAGCTTTTCACATATACACAGACATGAAACACATGCAACTCTCTAAGTTTATGACTGACCAATGGAAGCTTAACCTCCTTTATTCTAATCTAATCAGACACAAAGAATGGATTTTCAGTGAGAGATGCCCTTTGTACCTTTAATGAGCTTCCCGTTCCCCACTTATCAGCAACTTTTCTATAGCTATGCCCCTGTCCTTCTGTACAGTTGAACTATGATCAAAGTCATTTGCTTCTCCGAGTCTTTCTGAGCTGATTCAGCCTGTGGTATATTTTAGAACAGCCTGAGGGCTCCTGTATATTATAACCAGACTGTAATATTTGACCTAAATAATACTGAACTGTCTATGGATCAATAAAGTGCTACACACTCTAGCTACTTCCCTTTCTGCCTTGCCCCTACTGGATACTAAGGAAAACAGATAGAGGGATATAGTATTACATTGACCCCAAAGGGAGTCTTCTATACAGGAGGAATCCCCATCTGCCTAACTGGGGAAGCTTTATTATCCCATGTTCCTCAGAGTAATGCAAGAGGACAGTACCAGAACTCTGGATTTGACCCCATGACACTTTTAGATTTCTCTTAATTTTCTCCCTTGAGCTCTGTCATTGATGGTCAGATAATTTACACTTCCTTTTCAGCTTTTTATGACTGTATGATGGTCTGTATTAGAACTGTCAGGCTTGAAGTATTGTCGCAAAGATGACGGGAAAGCATTGGGGGTTGTGTTATCACATTGTTACTCTGGATGCAGACACCACTGTAAATGTGGAGCAGACTCGAGTCGCGCCCAGATGAGCGCGGACGTGCGGTATGTGGCGCCGCAGACCCACCTGTGGTGTCACACACCACACATGCAGGCATGCTCCGTGCTGCTATCTTGCAGCATGGGGAGGAGATCCCGGGGTCAAAAAACCCACGTAAAAAACAAGTAGGTTGGTGCATATGGTGACAGTGCACACTGCCCAGCGGAGGCTGGCCAGCGAGGCTCCCAGCTGCAGAAGTGCCATGGCTGCAACTCCCCAGGTAGGGCTGCTGGGGCTAGCACAGTTGCTGGCCCCAGCCTCCACTACCCCACCTGCACCAGAGTGCATGTGACATGGACGTTCCCTGGGGACCAGTAGGAGTGGCAAAAGATGTGCTGCTGCTACTTGTCCCTGGGGAAACAAACGCCATGGTTGTCTAGATATAGCCATGTACAGACTTACACTGGTGTTAAGCACTTTTCAGCTCCAGGTTAAAGCTACCCCTTCAAAGGTCAGGAGTAACTATACACTAGTATGTTACCCTGGCGCAGAGATGGTGTGTGTGTTCTGCAGCTCTAATCAATTTCATCCACCAGATATATCCCCACCTAGCACTCAGGTGCTGTTTAAGCAGCTACTGTAGGCAACAACTTTGGGACAGCTGGTTCCCTGTCCACTTTAGGCACTGATGAAACTTCCATCAGTATAAAAAAACAATCTAAGCCACACTAGCATTAAGATGTTGTGTTGCCTGTAGCTTAGATGGCTATACAGAACTCCTAGAAAGTTTGGACTCAAGGGGCGCATCCACATATGCAGGCACATGTTCTTGCAGCAACTCAAATAGAAGCGGTGCACATTTGAGCTGGGGCTTTTTGTCTCAGCACACACGTCCAGACATGCACTTTGGTGTGGTGCACGTTGTGCCACTTGGGGCAAAATAACCCTGTCTGGCTCCTCCCATATCTGCTGCCAGGGAGAGCTAGAAGCTGCCCTTTCCTGGCCCCATTAGTACAAAAAGCCACCCTGGCAAGTAGCTTAGGGCTTTTTGCTCTCAGGGAGGAGCCTCTGGGAGGAAGTTGGCTATGCTCCTTCCTGTCCCAGGCTGTTGCTGTTGCTGCTTGATCTCAGGAGTTTCTAGGGGAAGTAGACTATGCACCTTCCTACCATAGGTTGCTGCTGTTGCTGTTGCTAGCTCTCAGGAGCTTCTGGGGGAGGAGCCTCTGGGAGTTGGCCACTCCCCTTCCTGTCCCAGGTTGTTGCTAGCTTGGTCTCAGGAGCTTCTGGGGAGATGATGGCCAAGACCCTTCCTGACTCTGGCTACTGCTAGCGGCTGACTTGTTCTCAGAGCTTTTGGGGGTATGTTGGCCACACCCCTTCTTGCCATGGGCTGCTGCTGCTGCTGTCCCCTCAAGGGGGGGGGGTCCTCTTCTGCACATCACTGATCCCCCTCGGGGAGGGGCCCACCGCACTGCACTGCATTGCACCCCAGCACTACACCCCAGCTTCTGCACCCCTGTTCCAGCCTGCTGCCCAATTCACCACCAAGCCACTGTTGGGAGACAGCCTGGGGAAGGAACCTGCACTGCCTCTGGGCCCCTCCTGCACCATCATTGCCAGAGCCTAAAGGTGCCTTGCCTGCCCCAGCTGCCTTGGCAAGCCACCCCCTGCTTTCACCTCCACTTTCACCTAAAGTACACCCTGAGTGGCTGAACTGGATGGCTACTACCACTGCTGTTGCTGTTGCTGCTACTGCTGCCATCTGTTCTGCTGCTGCCCCTCTCAGGAGAGAGGGAGATTCCCTGCTGA
>NW_005841969.1:2330026-2343399 GCF_000455745.1 Alligator sinensis
CACCTTGCACCACGCAACATCACATCTGCACTGGATTACTCCCTAATTGACTGATTGCTCCTGCACTCTCCCACAGCCTCCTCACTGCATTTGATCCTGCTTTGTTTTCCTGCCTATTGCTCTGCTGCTGAGTGCCTGGCTGGAGGCCTGAGGGGCTCCTGGACTGATCTGCAACAAACAAAGCCCCTCCACTGCTCCAGCCATCTTTTACATCTGCCTCAGATGGCTGTAAAATGCCTTCCCTGTGCATTTTTGCCCTTGTGTGGTAAGTCCTGTGGTCCACTCCTCCTGCCCTGGTGTTTGTTGTGTGGCTGAGTAAGCCAACGTGAGTTTCCCCAGCCCTTGTGTGTGCGTTCCCCCTCCCCCACATTCCCCAAGCATAGCCCTCCCACTTTTTTTCCTGTGGGGCTGTAGCTCAGTGAGCTTCAGCACCCCCGGCCCATTTCACCCACAACCCCAGCCTGCCCCTATTAGATTCAGCAGCTCCACTGTATATTTTGGTTTTCTTTATTGTTTTTCCCCTCCTTCATGTGAAGCAATGGCAAGGCAGGGACCTTCGGCGGCGGGGGCAGATGCCCCCACAGAGCTTCCTGCAGCCCCCACTATGGAGGTAGAGTCCAACCAACCTCCTCCAGGGGTAGACAAGCCTGCAACCTCTGCTGCAGGGGCAGGTGGGACTCCAGTAGGGAGACAACAGGGCCATGGGGTCTCCCTTGGCCAGGCCCCCCCTGGACGGGTTTCCAAGACCCCTCCCCCACCATCAGGGACCAAGGGCAAGGGCAGTGGGAAGGGCTTCTCTTCAGCCTCCTCCACAACTGGGGGTGGGAAGGGCAAGGGCCCCACCCCTAAACCTAGACCACTGGAGCCTGAGGGGACCAGGTGCACAACACCAGCCAGCACATCCACTCAGCCTGTCCCTGGCCCTAGCCCTGGCTCCACCCATGTGGCTCCCCAGCGGGGAAACCACACCTATGCACAGACAGCTGGGGGGCAACCTGAAGCTGTGATGCCTGGAGCCTCCACTGCCAGCCCTTCCAGCTTGGGCAGTGGGGTCCCCTTTCCACCACTCACCTACAGGCACAGGGTGAAGTGCCAACTACCCAAGCAGGAGGACCTGCACTTTGAGACCTGAGTGCAGGCCCTGGCTCAGGTAGTGGGGGCCCCCAAGATCATTGCGGCCTTCCACTTTCATGGCAAAGGGGTCTTTTTCCTTCCATAGGGGGCTGCTGCACAAAAGACAGTGGAGAGGCAGCTTGTGGTGAACGGCAAGTATGTCCCCCTTGAGCCCCTAGAAGAGCTGGGGACCAGGGTGGCAGTGAAGGCCATCTCACTGCACCTGCAGTCCATGATGACAGATGTGATCCATCCTGACCAGATGTAGATGGTGCCCAGACGATTCATCTTCAACCACCTGTACCTGGTTCAGGACCTCCTGGAGCTAGTGCACTGGGAGGGCCTGTCTTTCACCCTCCTATCTCTGGACAAGGAGAAGGCATTTGACAGAGTGGATCATGGGTACCTCAAAGACATGCTGTTGGCCTTTGGTTTCAGGCCCTGCTTCATGTGGGCTCTGCAGAGTGTTTGGTCAAGCTCAACTGCACCCTGATGGAGCCCATCCCATTCAGGAGAGGGGTGTGCCAAGGCTGCCTGTTGTCAGATCAGCTGTATGCCTTGGCCCTGGAGCCATTCCTCATCCTCCTGCAGAGGCAGGTGGAGGGGTTGATGCTCCAGGAGCCAGCGGTGTGACTGGTCCTGTTAGCGTGTGCTGACATCATACTCCTCATGGTTCAGGACTCAGGCACCCTGGCACAGGTGGAGGCCTGCTAGGCATTGTACTCAGCCCCCTCTTCTGTCCAGGTCAACTGGGTCAAGAGCTTTGGCCTGACAGTGGGTGACGGGTGGCAGGTGGGCTCACTCCCACCCATGCTCCATGGGATCTGCTGGAGTGCGGGCTTGTTGCTCTACTTGGGGGTCTGTCTGTCCCCCACAGACCCCTCCCCACCAGAGAACTGGCACCAGGTGGAGGCAAGTGTGGCGGAGCAGGTCCAGGCATGAGCAGGGCTCCTGAGGTGTCTCGCCCTGCATGGGAGAGTGCTGGTGCTGAACCAGCTGGTCTTGTCCCTGCTCTGGCACCACTTACACACCCTACCTGTGCACCCTGAGTCCCTGGCAGAGCTCTGGAGATGAGTGCTGGAGTTTTTCTGGCCAGGACAGCACTGAGTCGCTGTGGAGGTCCTGAGCCTCCCCTTCCAGGAGGGCAGCCAGGTCCTGGTGTTCTGCCTTCAGGCCCTGCAGTGACTGCTATATGTTGTCAGTATCCATGTGGCATGGGGCCACCTGGGGTGCGCCTTCCTCTGCCACTTGTGGAGGCTCTGATGTGCCTGGAAGCTCCTTGGCCCGCAGGGCTTCTCCCTACAGGACCTGTGAGGGCTGCTGGAATTCTACCAGGACCTCCTCCAAGCCTGGAGGCTGGTCTCTGCCTCCAGGTCCCCTGTGACACTCGCCCAGGGCACCGACCTGCTCATCAAGCCCCTCCTTTGGAACCCCCAACTGGAGGTGCCGACAGCAGAGGTGCCCCGGTTGCAACAGAGGTTGATCCTGGCTGGTGTAACCCATATTGGAGACCTCCTGGGCTACAACAGGCAGAAGTGGGTAGATCCCACTGCACTGGCTTGGTGCATGGGTCTACCCACAACACATGCAGCCTGCTGTCTGGTCCAGGAAGTGAAATCTGCACCACCTCCTGATGCCCTTACCTTTGTTGACCAGGTCCTGCATGGTGGCAGTCCCCTCCCCCTGTGTCCTCCAGCCCACTCGAGTTTGTTGTGGGGCCAGCAACTTGCCTGGCCTCATGGTGCTCCCTGCTCCACCACCTGAGTCAGCCGGAGGACACCAAATAGGTCTGCTTTTCCACCGTACATGACCGCCACCTCTACACATTCATGTGCCTTCGTGTCCCGCCCAGACACCAAGTGGTGGGACCTGTTTAGTTAGGGCATGGCTGGGGTACCCCAGTGGCTGAATCTGTACTCCACCTTCATCCCACAATCCACTGGGGCCCTCGGCTGGTGGCTCCTGCATGGAGCCATTGCCACAAGCGCATATGTGGTGAGCTTCACAGACACCCCGGTCTCCTGCCCCTTCTGCGCGCCCTTGAGTGTGCTAGGCCACAGCTCCTCCACTTTCAGAACCTCCTCCTGAGGTTCTGGTTGAATTTAATCCCCCACTTTTTTGTTTTTGGTCACCGCATCTGCAGCCCCACCAAGTCCCGGGACCTCCTGGTCAACCTCCTCCTGGCCCTGGCCAAGTGAGCTCTGTACTTAACCAAGAAGGAAGCTCTGGCTGGAAAGATGCCCAGAGACTGTGGGGCCGCTTTCCTCTCACTTGCCCATGCATGTTTCCAGGCAGAGCACCAGTGGGCAGCATCCACTGGCTCCTTGGATGCCTTTGAAGACTGGTGGGTGCAGCCTGGGGGGCTTTGCTCAGTGTCCCCCTCCAGAGAACTTCTTTTCTCATTTTGAACCGTTAACCCCCACATCACTCCTACCCTTTTCTTCCTTAGTTGTCCCACAAAAAAAAAATTATTAGTTGTATCTTTCAACCTTTGGCCCCACATAGTTAGGGCTATTCGTTAACTAGATGGGCCTTAAGGCCCATGATCTCTGGAAGATACAAATAGACAAGAGCTTATGAGGCCCAGTCAGTTAGTATCTAGGGACACTAGTCCCTAGTGCCAGCTGGACTGTTGAACCTAACCTAGAGCGCCCCTGCACCTGCTACCCACTGCAGCAGTCTGGTAATGGGGGCTGCTGCCTAGCTTTGACCTGCTGCCACCTATGACAGCATCCACCCCTTGGACGTGCAGCCTCACGGCTGCATTTCTGCCAGACCCAAACGGGGACTGCATGGCCACCTGGGCTGTGGTATGGGCACTGTAGCGGAGCCTCCTGTACCTCTGAGCCAGCTGTCAGTGGGCTGTGGCTACACATTTGGCTACTGCTGTCATGTCTTTTGGCATCCCCGCCCTGCCATCTGGGCAGCTATTGCCCAGATGTGCTCATTGCAGTGACCCACTTTGAACTGTCAAAGTTTGTCCTCCTGGGCCCAAATGGCCAGGAGGTCAGCCACCTCATCTTCCCTCCAGCTGGGTCCCCAGTGCTGGCCCTGGGCAGGCTCCTCTGCTCATGTGTTGCCACTTGCCTCACCAGCAGAGATCCGGGTGTTCCCTGTTTAAAAATTGCAAATTCTCTGATAAAAAAAAAAATTATCTCATTAAAATACCCAAAATCTGTGTTCTTCCATGATTAAAATAAAATGCCACTATACAGAGAGAGATCAGTTGGGCAATGTTTTATTGATATATTTACAATTTTAAAGCAATTTGGAAGCCTACCAGTGCCTCTATCATCATAATAAAATGAATTCTAAATATCTATAAACATTGGCATTTGCTTTTTTTTATCATAAAAAAATCAGAGCTGCCCCTGCCCCCTTTGCTCACCATGATGTGGGGCACTGAGCAGCACTAGGATGCTAGTGCACCCATGCCCCCCACTCCTAGCCCACAGACCCCTCCCAGTGCCCCTCACTCCTGACCTGCAGCCCCTGCCTGCCCCCCACTAGCTCCCTCCTGGCAGTAGCTCCATCCCAGCACCAGGATATAGGTCCAGTTTCAGCTGTCCCACCCACTGCTTTGTGGCACTGAGCAGTGCCAGCCCTTACTGTTCTGCTCCCTGCACCTGTGCGCAGGCCCCAGCAATCCCCATGCTGTTCCTGGGAAGCCCCTGTCTAGGGCTCAGGGACTGGGCTGGGCAAGCCCCTTCCATTCCAGGCCAGCTTCCCTCTGCACAGGCTGCTCTATGGGGACAGGGGGCTCTAAGTCTGGCTCTGGTGGCCTTTCGTACCCAGAGCACTCTGCCATTCCCAACCTCCATCTCTCTTTCACACTCACATGCCCCTGCTGCCACACCCTCCCCTCCCACCAGCCCATCACACCCCCCAAGTGATTCTGGGGACCAGGAACCCCCCCCAGGCTGGGGCCACATGTCCCAGCACTGGTATGGTCATGGGTCAGGGCTGCAGTGCGGCAATTGCCCCTGCAGCTGTGGATCCTGCCAGCAGGTCCCATCCCAACTGGTGGCTGGGCATGCAGGGCATGAGATTTGTGAAGGGGTGTGGGGGGGAGGTTTCTGGAGGCAGTGTGGGACTTGTGTGGCGGTTTGGAGGTGTGGGGTTTGTGGGTGGGTATGTGGGTGGGAGGCTTGTGGGGGTGGTTTTTGGGTGGGGATTGTGGGGAGTTTGTGGGGTTTGTGGGGAGATTGTGTGGGGGTGGAGAGACTGTGTGGGAGGGGTGATCCCCCCGCCCCTCCCCACCCCCACGCACTGCAGCAGCAGCCAGAGCCATCAGGATGTTTATGCTCCATTCCTGACAGAGACCTCTGGCAGTGCGTGGTGCTGCCTCAGACCGTCAGCTGTACATAGCACATGGCGCCAGCCCAGGTCACTGGCACATGCTCTTGGACAGATCTGGGTCCACTCTTGCTGTCACCCAGGGCTTGCAGCACTGAGTGGGCTGGGTCCTGCCTCCATGTGCCCTGCATGCCATTGGGCTGGGTCAGCTCCCTGGAAGCAGGACCCAGCCTGGCCTCAGGGTGCACAGGTCTGGCATGCAGTGCCTGGAACCCTGGGTGACAGCAAGAGCTGGTCTGGTTTTGCTTGAGGGCACACGCCAGTGGGCTAGGCCGGTGCCATGTGCCATGTGCAACCCCTGGGTCTGAGGCAGCATTGTGACCTGCTGGGGGTCTCTGCCAGTAGCAGAATATGGATGCCCCGATGGCTGCTGCTGCTGCTGCTGTGGGGGCAGAAGCAGCGGGGAGTTCCCAGGCCCACCACTCCCACATAGTCCCCCCACACCCAGAGTCCCCCCCTGACCTCCACACACTCCCCCCACCCCCACGTCCCTGCTTACCTGGGACAGGGCCTGGGTTGATCCACTGCTGCAGCCTTGCCCCACTCCTATTTGCGCTAGTATGCTGGATCAGCAGGGGCCATGGCAGCCATAGAGATGCTCTGGCCACATGCTAGAACTTCTCTCTGAAGGACCCAGCCTCTGGTTGCCTCAGGGCATGCTTCACAAGTGCACCCTGAGCTGCTTTTTCTCAGCATGTTTTTTTTGTATACTGGGATTTCCCAGTATCAAACTTAGAATCTGTGTTGCAAATATGCAGCCTGGGGAACATTTTTCATTCTCAGCATGCCTCTTGAGGTGTCTCAAATTTCTTTGAGATGCTGCAACAGGCACATGCTCACTTGTCTGGATGTGGCCAAGATGTTCCCTTCCCACCTTTAAAATGGACTTAAAATAAGTCTATATTTTTAAAAACAAAACAAAACCAGAAACCACAAATATTACCAACCAAGACACTTGCTATCTTTCAATAATGTGGGGGCTCTTTGGGGTAAGGAACTTTAACTTATTTTGGTTTGTTGGCTATATAAAGCAATTTGCTACTATTTCAATAATACTGTTTTTTAAAAATCTGTTTATGCAATGCTTCTTTGTAGAGTATAGGACATCTCTATTCAGAAACACCTTTCAGAAAAGTTCACTTAGGGAAAGCTTTTCCACGCCCCATGTTCACTTTATGAAGTATGATTCAGGTTTAATATATGCAAAGTTCTGCACTGTAGATAAGTGTATCTGGCTTCATTAAGCCTGATTCAGGTTAGACAAAGGGAAAGGAAACTCCCATTTTCAAGATGGAAAATCCAACTCTCTTATTTCTGTTCATCAGTTGTTGACCTGGGATGCAGAAAATAGTTTTACTTAATGAATTGGGGAACATAAAAGTGATGTTAGATCAGTGATTCTCAACCAGAGCTACTTGAGAGCCTTTCCAGGGTGTCATAAGCAGGCATCTGGTTTTTCCATTTCCTATGGAAAAAACAAAAAAAATACAAATTTTCCCTTTTAATTGAGAAAAACATGGATTTCTCATTCTAAAGGAGAAACATGCAGATTTTACACCTTTAAAAAGAGCTTTTTGCAGCCTGGCAGAATTCCAGCGTGCAAGGGGCTGGGGGGAGTAGGAGTAGGGCAGTCAGGCAGGGGGTGCCATCTGTGCGCACACAGCCACCAGACAGCCTGGAGAGCAATTCCCATAGGTAAGTCTGGTGGTGGACAGTGGGGATTGAGGCCCCCATAGGCAGGGAGTTGGGCTGGAGCTGGGGCTGCTGCCCAGCCCGGGTGGCCTGGAGCCAGAATGCACAGCCACAGGGCCCCAGTGGGGAGTAGGATGGGGCCACGGGCAGCTTGTCCAGGGAGTGGGGGTAGCTGGCTCCTCACCACTGCGTATACTCCCGGGGGGTTGCATGGGGGTTGCATTTTCTGTTCTAGGAAAATAAATGTGATCCTAATCAAGCTCCCCAAACTCTGAAAATACCTGAAAGAGAAAATTGGAAGTAAGAGTACCTAGGAACTTCTGTCCTGTTGCCACTACCCCTTTGGTCATCGTAGCACTCCTTGAAGCAAGAGGAAAAACCCAGTAGTTAAAGTAAAATGAAAGTAAAATGAGATACCTTACCTCATTAACAATAAAAAGATACTTCAAATACTGGCAGAAGTAGGACTAATAGATACAATAGTTATGAGCTTCCCAGGTAGTTGCCACACCATGCATCCTTGGTATCTGTGTCTTGGTAAAGGTACAATATGATTTAATGATCATGACATTTGTATTCTTCTCTAAAGCATCATCCTGACAAAAAGAAAACAAATCTGATAGAACTTAAGTGAATTGTGCCAAACATATAAGTAAAGAGGCAACATTAAATAAATTTTTGGATATATGACATAACTGCTTCTGGAAAAGCTACTTAGTTGGAATTACACTGATGTATTATATTACCAGTCCACATATCTTGATTATGTTGAATCCACCTAACTCAGGAAGAACACAGAACAAACAACACAAGAACACTAAAGAACTGCATCCACTATATCACTTTTTGCATATTTAATGAAAGGCAAAAATAAAGGTTTTTTTCCCCAAAATATTTTCAAACATTTGTATACAGTACTTTAAAAGGGATATTATACTTAAAAAACCTGAAGTCAATATATTTCTGAAGTGGCGTGTGCTTTTACAGGGTCCCATCAGTCTGAATATGCTAATATTAATTAACTAGACTTCAAAAGCAACTGTAGAATCTGGCTCTGGTGCCTGCCTAGGAAGAAGCCAAGAGCTTTACTTTCTTGCTTTCTTCTTGGATGAAGTCAAACAGGCAGCATGCTGCTTGGCATAGCTGGTTGCAGGCTAGCGGGATTCTGTGCAGCATGGCTGAGCATGTGCTGTGTCTGGAGGCATAGCTGGGTTTGGAGGAGCGTTCAGTATGATGACTGAGTGCATGCAGGTGCTGGCTGCGTCTTCACAGCTGGGTGGGAGGGACTTGAAAAAGTATTTTGGCCTGTCTTAACTGAGTAAAGACTGAGGATTGGGTCTGCTTTTATTTGATGATATGTAACTGTTTCTTAATGGCATGTATTCCATATCTGAGCCCCTTTACTCTTAATGTTCTTATACATCCTTCCCCCATATTTTATATGATAATTTGGCACAATGCAAATTGGGATGTTTTTTCTATTAATTGTCATTCCAGAAAAATCATTTTGAAGGCAAATTACTGTTGTTAAACTTTAGGAAGCTTGGAAATGCCATGCCCATTAACATGTAAACCAGAGGTTTGTAAATCGGATCAAAGCTAGTCAAATGACCGAACTCAAGAGCTGAATTACTCTACAGAGTAAGTCTGCTGACTCCACTTCAAGACCATTAGTTAGTCTGGTCACAGCAGGGATGACATGGTGCCAAAGATTTATCAACATGAATTTCATTCCTCAAAATGCCCAAAATATCCAGATTCTTCCATTCCTAGAACAGCTTTCTGCAAAGTGCCTCAGGCATTTGTGAACTGTAGAACAAAAGTCAGGTCATGCGTTAGTATTTAGTTTAAGAAATAATGTTTTAGGAAATATGTTCAGTACTTTTAAATTGAGTTCTTTACATGTGAAAGGCTGGGGTTTTCAAAATAGCTAAGGTGTGTTGGGCACTCACTTCCCATTGAAACCCAAACTCCCTTATATGCTTTTGAACATCCCACCCCAACTGTTTCAGTGCCTCGATTTGTTAGTCTGGAGGAAGATCTTTCAGTCACTCACCTGTAGCCTGTAGCAGGCACTAGAGCCAGATTCCTGTTCTCCCTCAAGTGAATTGTTACACTTGTAGAGGAAAGGAAGTATTAGACAAAATGGAAAATGAATAAAATACTGATAAGTAGAAAGAGTTTAAGCTGTAAAAAACAGCAGCAGCAAAAATAAAAAAATGACAGGCACCTAATTTCTAAATTGTATTCTCTCTGGATTTTTTCCCCTTGATCTGGCTTAACAGAAATAACCACTCAAAAACACAGGCTTAAGTAATGGTTCAACCTTGAATACAGCAAACTAGACATCACTACAATAACAATGTATCCCTTTTCATAGGATAGAGTAATGTTCATTATTGAATAGGAAACTGCTCAAAATTACGTTTTAAAATGCCATTTAGACAGATGCTGATGCTCGAGTGGGAGCCTCTGGACTTTAATTCTAACATTTATTTAGTGGCCTTGAATTTTCTGTTGAAAAATATTTAGAACAAAGGAAAAAATCACTTAAAGTCACTTTCCTTATATAGAGACAGGGCCTCTATTACTCTTGTCTATTTTTTATGTAACACCTAAAATACATTTGACATTACCCACCTCTGTAAAAACTACAGATACAGGGGCCCAATTCTACAGCCACTTCCTGTATGGAATACATATTGAAATTAGGTTAGCTTGGTTTTATCTGGTCTGAGCATGGAGCAATAAATTAGAACTCTTATTTTATGCCTTTTTTGAAAATGCTCTGATTTTTTTGTCCTGATTAAAGTATCAACAAAGTGAAGCCTTTGGAACACATTTTTATTTATTGAAAAGTTGTATTTTCATGTTAATTGTGCATAGATTAGAAATGCTAGTGGGAGCACAATCTAAGTTTTCTCTTCATGTATCTGCATGCACGTGTATGTTGAACATCCCTACTGTCATGTTACTGGATTCAGCTGTAACCTTGATAGATCACACCAATAAATATCTCTTGGGGTGAAAAGTAATTTAGTCGTATAGATCTGCATATTATCTCAGTCCAAAAGCTCATCTTGAATAGAGACTATCAATTTAGTCAGAGTGCTTTCATGATACGCACTGGTGTGAGACCAACAAACCTATTCCACCTAGGATTGTTAGGTGGACTCAGACCTTTGGTTTCAGTGTTGTCACTTAATTTCCTAAAAGGCTGCTCACTTATGCATAACAAAAGTAAAGGAGGAGATAAGTTTGCTCATGATTTAGTTTAAATGGTTTGGCTGCTGATATAGATAGCCTGTTGTTGAGATAATGGAGTATTTAGACCTCCTATGTGCCTAAATGAACAGAGCTTGTGTTGAAATGTTCTTTCCTGCATATGTAAATTTACAAGATGTACGTTGAAGAAGAAAATCAGAAGCAAATGCATTCTTTAGATAGATATATACAAATTTCATTACATTAGATGCAAAGATAACTGCATCACATTTTACCAGGTGGGAATTTGTTGCACAGAATTTAGATTCTGGGGTGAATTCAGCTCTAGAGCTGAGGTATACTGCATTTCTCACTTCTTAAGACATTGTGGCTTAGAAGCATGGGGAATTCTGGAGTGGAAGGAGATGTCAGTGGTTTGGTCTAGATATTTTAGCACATATGTTCCTATACCTGTCTCATCCACATTACATCTGCCTATATCACAGGAGTAATCTCTGCTAGATGCAGGGTATTGGGTCTTGCATACTTGTGCACATTCACCCCTAAATGCAAGATAGGCCCTGAATTTAATTCAATAATTGCTTTGAAATGATGGCTTTTAAATTCAGGCCTGTTGAGTTTTTCATTGTATCCAGAGGTGACCTGAGCAGGGTGCAGGGCCCGGGGCCCAGGGCCCAGGGCAAATCAGCCTGTGCAGGGCCCCACCGCTGGATGCAAAGAAGTCGGCAGTGGATTCGGAGGGGGTGGGGGGGTAGTGCTGCACGGCCGGAAGTAAGATTCTCTGGGGGCAGGGGTGCTGAGCAGCCAGACATGAAGCTGGCAGCAGCACAGAGTCACTGTGGAGGCTCCATCCAGCAACGTGGGGTCCCCCAAAGTGCGGGGCCTGGGGCAGTCACCCTGATTTGCGTCCCCCCTAGGGATGGCCCTGATTATATCTTTTCTCTTCCCCTTTTTTACCACTATAAAAGCTTCAGTTCCCACCTCTGTATGGGAAATGTCTCTCATTTCCTGCTTTAAAGTACATTGTGATGTTTTGTATAAAATATGCCATTTAAAAATAGATAGCATTGCATTACTGGTGTCAGAATGTTTATGTCAAGCACAACAGAATTTAATTTTACTTTAAATTGTGGGTTTTGTGTTTTCTTATTGAATTAGTTAATTTACTAATATAAATGAAGAATATTTAGGACAGATTCTCACTTTTATATTAATTCAATCATAAATCTAAATTAAATAGGTGCTTGCAATTTTAATTTTCATCTATCATTACCAGCAGAGGGAGCACTAAGGATTAATCTGTGTAAATCTTCAAGAGTTCATACATTTACAGAATTCACTATCCATTGCCAATCCTTGGAGCCAAATGCTGTCTTCACACACACAGGCACAACTTTAATAGGAATTGAGTAACAGTACCTCAGGGCAAAATTTACCATTACATGTGTTCAAATATTTCCATGCTCTTCAAAGGGAATGCCCCTGTACCCCTCACTGCTCCCTCCCCTTCTCCCCCTCAAAAAAAGATTCAATTGAGCAACATCATATTTACAGGCTTGAGAAAACCCACATACCACAATGAGTGGTATCTGGAATAAGATCAGTAACCTGACTGCACAAACCACTGACAAAATATCCAGTAAATTGATAGCATGCTCCAGGGATGTTTAGCAATCCAGTTTCTAATTGTGCAATTTAAAACACGTCTATGGGAAACACTCTTCAAAAATAAAAACATACTTTCTCAATCTACACTTTTTAAGAATATTTCTGTTACCTTTTTTCAGTTATCCAGAATCTTACATTGACCTTCAGGCAGTTTTTAAACATATCAGAATTACTAAGTCAGCTTTTTCCTAGATCTTAGGGCTAGACATTGCACATAAATCAGTTTAAGTGATCAAAAACTGGTTTAAGCTTGTAACAGAACGTATGTTCAGTGCACATAAACCAGTTTGAAAATGGCTGAAACCAGTTTGAGATAAACCTGGTTGAATGTAGTATTAGACTTAACTGAGTTGGGTCAAACCGGTTTATGTAATGTCTGTCCCAGACCCCTTGCTGGTTTAAGATAAACTAGACAGCCCCAGCATCCCGGCATCCTCTCTGGGCTGGGCAGGGCTCTCTGCTTCATTGCAGGGCTGACCCCTCTCCTCTGCTCCCTGGCTGGAGCTCTGGTAGAGACTTGCAGGCACAGCAGGGTCTTCCTGGCTTCCCCCTGCCCTCCCCCCCCACCTGCTCACTGTTCAAGTAGGAAATACCCCCCTTCCCTCCCTCCCATTTTCAACAGCAGGGACCCCAGCCCCATGGACCTTAGGCATGTGGTATGCTAACTAATGAAATTGGAGACGCATGTGTGTGTCTCTAATTTCACTGGGACAGGCAGACAGAACAGTGACCATTTAGAGCTGTTTGGAGTTAATCAACAGGTCAGCTGGTAAAATGTTTAAGAAGAATTTGAAATAATGGAGACAGGCTATTGTTTTGCTGATCAGGTGATAAATACTGTTGTCATCCTCCTGCTGGCTTGTTTGCCTCTCAGTTTGCTGCAGACAGTATAAAGAAGCAGGGAAGGAGATTGAAAAGCTCTGTATCATTAACAGATGCATGCCTTGTACACCCTCCCCCACTTGCCTCAGAGTGCTAGCAGGGGGTCTCGCAACATTCCCACCCCTTGAGCAGCAAGTGGGGAAAAGCCTGGGATGGTGCAGGTAGACCTCTCTAATCAAAACATCCTGCTGGGGCCTCACCACTCCCCCCTCCCTCAGCTCAGCACTGTACAAGGGAGGGAAGGGCTGCTCTATCACTGCTCCCCCCGGCTTCTAGCCTGAGCCACTGCAGGCATGTGCCTGAATTTCCTCAGTCCAGAGAGAATGTCTGTCTGGTTAGAAACTGATTCAGCCTAGCCAGGTTAGACTAACCTGCAAAGACTGTCAATTCAGTCTCAGGCTTAGACTCCAGCCTAGGAGTTTTATTCTGCTAACACT
>NW_005841969.1:2343415-2363359 GCF_000455745.1 Alligator sinensis
TCACATAGGTTTAAACAAGCTATTGTTGCTTTATGCAATACTTGCTTTATCTCCAAAACTCAGAACTTTCCTTCAGGCTCTCACTAGGCAATGACAGCATAAAGATCTTTAGCCAGAGTGGTTCCCAGTAGTAAAAGAATACATGGGGAGTATTGTTACGTTTTGCTCATTTGAGTAATTATGCCTGCCCAATGTGAACACCTAAAATTTGGGGGGGTTTATGCAAAAAACAAAACCAAAAACAACCCCCCCACCCAAAAAAAAAGTCTATATCAACTTGGACTTCAACTCTGCTATACTTCCTCACAACAGAAAAACTAAAAACTTTGATTATCCAGATATCTCTTGGGAGGAACACTCAGACAAGTTGAATTGGTCATGTTCCTTCCTGACCTGCATCAAAGAGCTTTTTCTGACTCAGGAGGTGCACAAACCAACCAAAGGTCACGCTATTCTAGACTTGGTCCTGGTCAAGGGGGACGACTTGGTGACCAATTTAAAAATAGAAGGTAGCCTGGATGACAGTGACCATGAAATCATCATATTCACTGTCCGTTGTGAGGCAGACAAATTAGATAGCAGGACTGAAGGTTTGGACTTCAAAAAATGCAAATTTCAATCAACTCAGGTCATTAGAGTGGGACCAAGGGCCAAAGGTGAAAGTAGTGCATGAAGAGTGGTCGTTCCTTAAAGACACTATCCTCAAAGCACAAAGGAAGTCCATTCCCATGCAGAGGAAAGGTAACAGAAGAGCTGGGAAGCCCTCTTGGCTAAACAGGGATATCACGGTCCTCTTAAGAAAGAAGAAATAGGCATATAAACAATGGAAGCTTGGGGCATGCCCCAAGGAGGACTATACAACAATGGCCCACACTTGTGGGGAACAGATTATAAGGGCTAAGGCAGCAACCAAACTAAAATTAGTGATGAGAGTCAAGGACAACAAGAAGTCCTTCTTTAGGTATGTAGGGAACAGGAGGAAAACAAATGGGAGTGTAGGGCCACTGCTCAACAACTCAGGACAGCTGGTTACCAGCACTCAGAAGAAAACTGAACTCCTGAATGACTACTTTGCTTTGGTCTTTCACTGGGCCAAGTGGGTACAGAACGACAGGGTAGGAATGACTGTCTTCCTACTATTACTGTAGAACTGGTGTGTGATCATTTGAAAAAATTAGACACATAAATCAGCAGGACCAGATGAACTTCATCTGAGGATGATGAAGGAGCTGGCTGAAGTCATTACAGGACTGCTGGCAAAACTTTTCCAAAACTTGTGGTGTTCCAGGGAGGTCCCCAAGGACTGGAAGAGGGCCAGTGTTGTGCCTACCTTCAAGAGAGGGAGGACCTAGCTAATTATAGGCCAATCAGCTTAACTTCTATCAAAATCCTGGAAAAATTAATTAAGGAGTCTATATGCAATAGGCTTGCAGAAGGTAGGATTCTGAATGAGAGCCAGCATGGCATCATTGTGGGCAGGTCTTATTTTACCAACCTCATCTCCTTTTATGATCAGGTAACTCACTGCATGGATAAGGGAGAGGAGGTTCCAAAAGGCCTTTGATCCTACAGTGTTCTCATGAGTAAATTGGAGGAATGTGGGCTCAACTGTGAGACAGTTAGGTGGGTAGGGAGCTGGTTGCAGGGTAGGACCCAGAGAGTTCTAATGAATGGATCTGTGTCGTCTTGGCGAGATGTGGCCAGTGGTGTCCCTCAGAGGTTGGTGCTTGGTCCAGTGCTTTTCAACATCTTTATCAATGATTTGGATGTGGGGGTGAAGAGCTCACTGGCCAAGTTCGTGGACAACACCAAGTTATGGGGAAGCATGGTCATGCTTGAAGATAGGCTGCAGATACAGGCAGACCTAGACAGGCTAGCAAGTTGGGCAGATTGGGATCAAATGAAGTTCGATGTCGAGAAATGTAAAGTGCTCCATCTGGGGACAAAAAAACACTACAGGCTTGGCAATGCCAAACTGACCAGCACCACAGATGAAAGGGACCTGAGGTAATAATAGACCAGAGTATGAATACAAGCTGGCAGTGTGACGCCATAACCAAAAGAGCATATAATACCCTGGCATGCATCAATCAATGCATCTCTAGCAAAACTAGGGAAGTAATTCTTCCACTCTACTTGGCATTGGTGAGACTGCAGCTGGAGTACTGTGTCCAGTACTGGGCACCGCACTTCAAAAAGGATGTGGTAAAGCTCGAGAGAGTCCAGAGAAGGGCCACCCGTATGATCAGACACTTGCATGACAAGCCATATGAGGAAAGACTGAGGGACCTGGGACTCTTCAGCCTGAAAAAGAGAAGGCTGAGACGGGACTTGATAGCGGCTTACTGCTACATCAGGGGCGTACATCAAGGGCTCAGTGAACAACTGTTCACCAGGGTGCCCTTGGGAATAACCAGGAGTAATGGCCATAAACTCCTGGAAGACCATTTCAGGCTCAACATTAGGAGAGACTTCTTCACAGCCAGGGTGTCTAGATTGTGGAATAAGCTCCCTCCAGAGGTGGTGCAATCGCCTACCCTGGAAATCTTCAAGAGGAGACTGATGGTCACCTGACCTCAGTTGTCTTTCCTGCCTAGTGCAGGGGGCTGGACCTGATGATCTTCCAAGGTCCCTTCCAGCCTCGCAATCTATGAATCTATGAATAAGGCTGGCAGAAGTTAAAACACCATTCAGACCCATTCATCCTCTAACATAATCACTTTCAGTTCCATAGTGCTATGATTCTCAAAGACAGATATTAAAAACTGAAAACTCCACTACAATCTCCAGCTTACCCTGTGGCAGAAGTACACCTATGTTTACTACCTATTTTCTTTATAAGTTAAAACGCAATACAAAGTCACGCAATGCAAATACATGCAATATGAAGTCCTGACCACCCTGAAATGAATGGGGATGTTATCATTGGTTTTAGGGGGTTCAGGATAGGCTTGCTACTAACAAAATCACCTAGAAATATTAAAATGTTATCGAGTTCTTTTTCATATATTACAGATTCAGAATACGTTAAATAAACATGATCAAAGGTAGAGTTATGCATTAAAGAGCATTTTTCTGATGTTTTTCATATCTCTATTGAATTGTTGACCCATAAATGAGTGTGTTATGGATGTGTAGGTATGGGTGAGTACTGCAGTGGTACCAAACTAATAATTGAAGCAGGACTGGAACTGATTGTAACTAATACCATTATTACATGAATTATTTGAAATAACCCATATCTTTTATTTTCAAATAAATCTACAAGTAATATCCAAATTTACATGATAAGAACTTTAGCAAACATTGTTATACACCCATTAGTCATTATATCCACTGCTCATTACATCTGTTTGAGATTAAAGTCACATTGGACCTGCTTGCCACAACATGTATTTGTCACCGTAGTTAGAAGTTCTTGCTAAAGAAAACAGGAATGAGATTCCTCTCTTAAACAATCATCTAGATCACATGTCAGAGTATTGTTTCAGGCTATTTGCAAATTCAGGTGTTGACAATTGTAATGATATAAATTAATGTGTGGATTTAAACCTGTATAGTAAATGAGACCCAAGATTTTGCTGACAGACCTTGTGCTTATAGGAGGGGAGAGACTGGAAACTTTTGTGGACTGAGGTTTCCCATGCATGTTGGGAGCCTATTCCACCTTGCCTCTCTATGGTGGGATATAAGAGTTGTGGTAGGATGATAAGGTTCTGCCTCATGTTATTGGGCTTGGCTAAATCCTTGTACATTCTGTAACCTCCACTGGAACCAATAAAAATGCCTGGTATACAAGAGTGGTATTACATCAAATAAAGTTGCAGCTTGTTGCGTAAATACATCCCATGGCCTTGTACACATGAGTGTGGACATTTGTTTCCCTGGGGATAAGAAGCAGTGGCACACCTTGTGCTGCTGCTACTTGTCCTGGGGAATGCCTGTATCATGTGCCCTCTGGTGCACGGCAGATTACCCAGGATGGGGTAGGGGAGACTGGGGTCAGCAACTATGATGGTCCTAGTAGCTTTACCTGGGGTTCTGGGGGCCTTGGGGAGCTGCAGCTGTGGTGCTCCTGCAGCTGGGAGCCTGGCTGGCAGCTGGAGTGTAGCTCCGGCCAGCCAGGCTCTGGTTTCAGGTGGCCCACACTGCCGCCACGTGCACTGCCCCACTTTTTTAAGGCATGGTTTTTTTTGACCCTGGGATCTCTTGAGGTCAAACTCCCCCCTCCCCCTGCACCCGCCCGCCCCATACACACACACACTGCAAGGTAACAGCGCAGGGCATGCCTGCATGTGTGGTGTGTGGCACCGGAGATGGGTCTGTGGCACCACATACTGCACATCAGCGCTTGTCTGGAGGCAGCCCATGTGTCTGTTGGGCAAAGGAACAAATATCTTAGTCAGTATTGAAATTTTTACCCAGTCAGAAGTCACTGAAGTCAGCAACATATGGCAAATTATTTTCCTTAGACCAGCTCCTCAGCTAATGCAAAGTAGGGGCTCAAGGCCAGATCAGCACTGTAAATCATTGTAGCTTATCTAATCAATGGCTGTGCTTCCACCAAAAACTTTATAGTAGGTGCAAACAAAGAATCCCGACTTTATCACTTCCCCACTTTCCTAAAATAAGTTTTGCTTGAGAAAGGTAAGCTAAGGCCTAAGCTGCTTATTCAGTGTTTCACACCTAACGCTGCTTAGGCACAAGCAAGAGATTTCCTTTCTGCTAGACCAAGGCTGCCCAATATTCAAGTGCCTTAGAGCTGCTTGGAATCAAGAGTTCTAGTTTTTCGTATGTCTTTTTGTCTCAGACCAACACAGCTACCAAGTACACCCCTCAAACATGGAAGATGCTGAATTTTAGCTGATTTTGGATTTTAAACTTCATTGCAGAACAACAAGAAAGTGTTTTTGCCTCCCTGCTTGCCATCTGACAACTCCAGGGAAGGAATTCTACCTGATCAACACATCAAAGACCTACTCAACACAGCTCACAAAGACACTCTCATGGACCCAGACGGACAGACTTCTATCTTCAGCTCCCTCTGTGCAAAAATGAAGCTTATTTCCTACCTATGGGGACTTTTTACCATCTTGTACCATCTACACTTTTCCTAGAGCCTGATGAACGGACTTTGATCCCGAAAGCTTGCAGAAAAGGACAATTTTCTTGTCATTATCCAGTTGGTCTAATAAAAGGTATCATTTTGGAACCAAGAGTTCTAGTTTTTTGTATGTCTTTTTGTCTCAGACCAACATGGCTACCAAGTACCCCCCTGAGAGCTGCTTGCTATACCAGTCACAGGCTGCATGGTTTCCCCAGGGCTCCTGCCACACAGGCAGTATGAGCCCTGTTCTTGTTCTCCCATCATCACCATATGGACAGCACAAGCTCTCCCTGTTGCTGGCATAGCAAGCAGCATAAGTCCCACCACTGCAGGCTGGATGCAGCCTGTGGGCTACCAGTTGAACAGCCCTGTATTAGACAAGCATCATTTCAGTTATCTTTGAACAAAGGATGGAGGGAAGTTAAGTGCACAGCTGGATCAAGTCTTGTATTTACAATTCTTACACTATGATATAGTCTTTAAGGTGCCACCCTTCCCTGCTTTTTCCACCTCCTAATTGCTAATTTAATTAATTTTTAAGATTTCTATTACCTGCTTGCTCCATTTTCTCCCCAGAAGTGATATTTCTATGTTGGCCACACAATTCTGGGCAGTGATGACCAGCATTCTATCAACAATTCATATTTTCAAAATAATTTCTCACTGATGATTGTCATTTGATACCCCAACCATTTAGGGACACATACATTGTATATTAATCACATATGTAATAAAGAAGGCAGGGTAGATGAGCACCTTATAGATTAACTAAATCAGAGATGTGTGGCTTAACTTTCATAAGCAATGGGCTTATTTCATCAGATGCTGTGAAGGGACCTGCCTTCTGCCTGACATTAGACTAACACAGCTAACTATGTCTCTTGCTCATATATAATATTTAATTAATGTTTTCCTTTTTCTTTATCTAATTCTACCTCAAATAGATAGCTTGTTTACAGTATACAGAAGGAATTTATCATTAAGTAAATAGAGATTTCACAGGACTTAATGAAATCTGAATGTTGTATTAATGCAAACCACAAACTACAAAGCATTGGTGATTAATTCTCCTTCAAACAGTTGTGATTTAAAATTTACCATTGCAGATAAACCAAGGTGCTGGTATGTTCGACTTCTTTATTCCCTATACCCAAGATCCAAAATATTGGCTCTATGAGCTACTCCTGTCCATTTTCCAAGAGGGAATTACTATTTCCAGTGATGTACAGTGCATTCTGAGAGACAGAGTTAGCAAGCAAGCTGAAGATCACCTTCTAGACTAACTAAATCAGAGATGCATAAGATTTTGTGAGCCTGAGCTCACTTTATTACAGGGGTGGGCAATTATTTGGGCCGGAGGGGAGGGTGCTGTCCCAGCCTTGGTCCTCCCATCATGGCCATTTACACTGTCTGGTGTGGTGGTGGTGGTGGTTGGGACAGGGGTCAGCAGCTGGCTGAGGAGATGCCAATTGATCCTATCCAGCCTTAGGTCCATCTGCTCCGCATCCACCACCAGGGTCACCAGATGGAGCAGGCAGGTGGGCAGGCAGGGTCTCTATGGGGACTGGCATCGGACCCCTCCAGGCAGGGCAGATTTGGCTGGGTAGATGGGATGAGACTGCTGGCAAATGGAGAGTGGTATCCAAGAGTAGGACAACGCGGGTGGGGCTGGGATTGTTGGACAGTGACAGCATGGGGTCGGAGACCAGAGCAATGCTATGATCTGCTCCCCACATGTCCCTGCAATGGGTGCTGGTTCCACAGGCTGTTTGTGGAACTGGTGCCCACTGCAGGGATGTGCAAGGAGTGGATCATGGCTCCGCCCTGGGCCCCAGCCCCACACTGTCACCACCCTATGATCCTCACACTGTCACCACCCTATGATGCCCACCTTCTCATCCTGCTCCCAAATGACCCCATCCCGCTCCCTGCCTGCTCCCTGCCTGCCCGTGACCCCATCCCATCCTCCCTGCTGAGCACACCTTGCCCAAGGTGTTACTGGGCTAATCTCCATGGAAACCCCACCTGCCCAATCCATCCAGTGACCCTGGCAGTGAGTTCAGGGCAGATGGGCCAGGGTGCTGGGGCAGCAGGGCTGAATCCGGTGGTGGCGGTGGAGACACTGGCAGCAGCAGTCAGAAGTGTGAGGGCAGGGCAAGCCACCACTATGGACAGCTGCTGGGAAGCTGCATCCAGCTGCCATGCCACCCCTGCCCTGCTGCTGCATCACCCAGTCCTGTGGGCTACAGCTCCTGGCATGCCTGAGAACTGTGTGTGGGGATAGGGCAGGCTGTGTTCCACACCAGGTGGCATCTTCATGCCTGGGGGCAGTGAGAGTCACTTGGAGGGCTGGATCCAGCCCACAGGCTGTATTTCACCCACCCCTGCTTTATCAAATGCTGTGCATATTGCATTCTAGTCATTCTGTATATCTTTACCCAACCTAAGCTATATCTCTAGAAGTGTTTTTGCCACTAAAACTGAGCGACTTAAGTTTTTCTTGTTTTAAATGTATGCATATTATCAAGCAAAAATTATTATTCTCTTTCATTTATCTAAATTTGCCCAGACATAAAGGAAGCTGTTCAGACATTTTCATTGAAAACTATAAATACACAGTGACACTGTAGCTCTAACAATTTTTTGTCATGCTATATAAATGCATGTGCCACTTAGCAAGCAGTTAAAATATGATATAGAATATGTAGGGCAAATACAATTCTGTAGGAGTCGGCAAAGAAAATTTTATTTCTCAGGTTTCAGTCACATGTGCCCTACATAAAGTTTCATACACAGATTCATATTTTATTGTTACTTACTGCATGTGTTACAAGCAAGTAGATAGAAAACATTAACCTTTTCTGTGACAGGAGGAATTATTCAGAATGAATTTATAATCATCCAAAACAGCTTTCCTTTAGATCTGAAACTGGGGCTGGAAACAAATGGCAAGTGAGGTAAAATTCTGTAGCCTTTGATACGTACTCCCCTTTCTAGAGACAAAAAAGAGGCATGTTACAAATTCCTGAATGTAGTATGCAACTCTAGGTACAGAATGATTCCTCTAGCTCCTAGGTCTTAAAATGAAGAGCACCCAGACAACTCCATGGCAAGTTATACAGGCTACTATGACAATAAAACAGAGAGACTACAGAAACTTGCGAAGTTTGCTGGGCATCTGCACCTCCCAGTATTGTATACGGGTTGTATACACGCCAACAATAAGGTGCCTAAATTACTTTAGGAGCTTGCATAGCCAAAGCGAGTGCCACGTGTCTTAGTACAGCACTGCCTGATGCTGCAAACAAGAAATATAGACATACCCTGAGGAGCATCTGCTGGGTAGTGTTGTTTTGGGTCTGTGAAACTTAAGAAGATAGTGATGCACCCCCTTATATTCTTCACATTTTCAAGGTTCTCTCCCATATGAGTGATAAAAATTCAGCCCTCCCCATCCTTCTTCCTGCAACAAAAAGTGGAAGATTTTAGAGCACAGATCTATCATGAGGGGAGAATGCCACAGCAGTGGAATAGATGGGATCCTACTTATTTCATAAACAGAACAATATATTATTAAATATTAATTATTTCAAAATCGGAACAAGTTTTGTCCTCTCATGTATACACATTATTCCTACACTTTAAAAACAATGTTAGCAACTAGCAAAACATTAGGGCTAGGGTTAGAAGTTACACATAAACTGGTTTAAGTGATCAGAAACTGGTTTAAACCTGCAACAGAACAGAAGTTCAGTGCACATAAACCAGTTTAAGATAAACCTGGGTGAATGTAGTATCAGACTTAACTGATTTAGGTCAAACCAGTTTATGAAACTTCTGTCCCAGACTCCTTCCTAGTTCAAGGAAAATCCAAGCCCCCCAGCATCCCAGCATGCTTTGCAGCCATAGGCTGGGCTGGGTTGTCTGCTCTAGAGAGCAGGGATGGCCCTGCCTTTCTGCTTCCTTACTGGAGCAGTGAAGGCTGGCTCACTGCCCCCGCCAGGCAAACCCTAGCTGGGGTCTGGGGCCAGGGAGGGTGGTTAAACTCCCCTTCCCCTGAGTGTGGAGCTGCCCTGCTGACTGTGACTTACTGTTGGCTGTGACTGTGGATTACAAATCCCAGAGGCACCTTGAAGCAGGAAGAGGAAGTGCTGATCAACCCTGCAGAGTCCTGCAGTTGTAATTGTGGCCTGCCAACCACAGAGATCTTGGGGGCAGCAGAAAGAGGAAGTGAACACACAGCCCATGCTGGCTATGTGCCAGAGAGCCTTGCTCTAGTGCCTTCTGGTTTTTGGCTTTAGCCACTGCAGGCATGTGGCTGCATTTCCTGAATCAAAAGTGAATGTCTGTTCATTTGCTTATTGGTTCAATCTTTTAGGCTTAGGCTAATCTGCAAAGACTGAATCAATTTAGGCTCAGACTTTTTGACTGTCTGCACTAAGCCTAGAAGGCTGAATATAGACCTATGCAGAATATATTAATCCCAAAACAAATGTAGTAACAACCCACAACATTTGCACTATTTTGGCAAATAACAAAAATGTTTTGTGACAACAGACTAAAGAACTGGATAAACATGGGCCAGTGCCATGGTAGAGGTACAGGGCATTGTAGGCATGGAAAGAATAGCTCTATCACACAAATATTCTTGATCCAAGCACAGAACACAGAAATAACACTGTCCTCAGTTATGAAAGACAAGTAAGTAAAAGAGCAGCTATCTTTGCAAGCCTTTCAGCCGTTATATTTTCCCACACTTGTCTAGCAACATAGACCAACAGAGGAAAGAACAGTTGTTTCATTGGACATGCTCCAAGTAGTCTAAATAAACCAACCTTTTTTGTTTTTTGGAGACACTGACTAAGATAATGAGCTCCCAGGGACCAAGAGATGGAGAAATAATACCAAGAACCTACAGGAAGGCTGGCTTCAGATAACTGGAAGACATTTGGTTTAGATAATTATGTTGGCTCCAGGTTCGGGGGAAATGATACATTCTTTGCTTTAGCAAACTCCAGTGCAAACTTTCTCCAAGAAAGGACTGAAGAATTTGATTTTCACTGAGTAGGTACTACAGAAGTGGTAATTATATTTGTATATTTAATTAATGGCAAAATGGGCATATAGCTGACCATATCTATATGGAAAACTAGCACTACTACATGAGGACTGAATAAGTTTATGACTTGTCCAAACACTTAGCAATGTTAACTGACTGTATTATGATGCAGCTTTTTGATTTCAGGTTTCAAAGTAGTGAGCAAATGGTTTCTTCATCCATAATGGGGCACAATCTGTTTGAAACATTGGAAAGCACAACTAGGAGGTGTTAATTATAGCTGAGGTGTCCCTTTACCCTTCTCCCCTCTCTCCTTCCTCAGGCTAAACTATTGGTTTAAGTTGCATTTACTTAAGTAACCATTTGATCTTTCCCAGGAGAGGATTTTGTATTGTTTCTTTTAATCTTCTCTGCTTGTAATTCACGAATGGTTCACTGAACTCTTTTAAGTTAATATTTGTGTTAATGGGCATGAGGTTGCTGGATCTACAACAAAACAAATAAAAATAAAGTTTATAAACTTCAATTAAAGAAAATAGTGTCTAGTAAAGCTTGGAAGTGTCTGTTTTAATTACATGCAAGTCCATAGTCTCACAAGGATTTGTGATGAGCATATATAGTTTAGATTGCTTATACATTTGTTTTTAAATTGCTTACCATGATTCCATTTATCATAATCCCATTCCAATATCACTCTGGCAAGGCAATTTAAAATATACTAGAAAAAAATAAAAATTAAAAAGACAAAATACTTTATGAAGGATTTCCATTGACTTTGATGAAATTATTCATGTTGCGTGATGTTCCAGCCTTTACCCCATAACTACAATAGAGCATGGCTTAATAGTCACATGATAAAGGTCCTTTGTGCTCCTAATAAAGTTAATGGAAGGTCTCCCATTAATCTATTTTTGACTGTACTAGAATATGGTAAGTGATACACCAGTGTATACTGTGCTCCATTGATAGAACTCAAAACGGTTCCCTCGAATCAAACTTGATGAGCATTAGGTCCAGTAGAAACAATTCAAGTGTTCATCTCAGAAACTGCAAAATTTAACAACTTTGTCCATATCTAATTATTTTTGTAAGACTGTCTATACATGTGAAAATTTCTTTTCCCCATTTTTTGTTTAAAATATATTAGAAATCCAGAGACATTTATTTCCTAATGTCTTTCTAGCACTGTAAACTGGTGTTAATTTTAGCTAAATCCAGAATCTGGTTTCAAACAGAGTAAGTGGCAAATCTTTGGTTATACACAGAATGCCCAAAGGAGAAACTGCTGCCATTTTACACTGAATCAGAATAGCAAATGTGTGATAGTCAATAGGAAAATCCATTAAGAAATGGGAAATCTGGTAAAATATATATCAAGGTTCTAATCCTGCAGAACCAGGGTCTGTATGAATTAATTTGTAATACACAGAATATAATGTTACTATAATAATATGGAACCATAATTAATAGTCTTCAATTGGATGGCCTTACCTTTAAGGCATGGTGGCCAAATTATAGTCAACTATACCCCAGCTGAAGTTTAGTGGAACTGCATAGGTATATAACAAAGGAGAAGCTGGCTTAATGTACTAAACTATAAAACATCACTATCCATGGGAATTAATTTTTTTCCTATATTTTGATTTATTTAGCACTCCTGTTTTGGAAAAAAAAATTAGATGTGTCTTTTGCAGCTGTCACAATTAAACCAATTGTTCTTTTAACTGTAAATTCTATAAGTACACTAACAATTCTAGCAAGTAATTTGAAATTAAAGCACTTTCCTAGCACCTGTAAAAATGTGCAAATGATGAAAATGGCAGTATGATGATTACTTTACAGATAAGCATTTCCTTCATCATCTTCAAGGACATTCAGATTTATGATCTAATCACTTGGCTCTTTAACAGGATGCATTTGAATCTGATTAAAGAGAAAACAAATAACAGTGTAGATTTATTAATGAAATCTGCTTGACCTTTTCACTTAACATAGGTGTTTAAAACAGAGTGTAGCTTCCTAAGCATTTCTACATTTTACCATCTATTGTTCCTATACATGGAATTATATGGGGTGTATTTTTGCACATTGGCAAGTGCAGTTTTGGAAAATTATCTTTTTACTTCTCTTTTCTTGTACTTTAATTGCTTAACCTACATCCTAATTCAAGTTGCTCATAAACCTTAGCCTTTGTTGTAGGTCCGACAGCTGCATTATGTCAGTAGCAAGTAAAACGTTCACAAAGTTCCGGAATGTTGCAAGACATTTTATAGGTGCTGCAATAAAAGGCAAATTGAATTTACAAAAATGCATTTGTCACTGATTAAAAACTTACAAAGTTAATTGGAAACACTGTGTAGGTGTTGCCACACAACTAGAGGTGTAACGGGTGGTTTTAATTCAGAGTAGTAACTGTTCATATAGTATTGGCATTTTTATTAATATTTATTTTCCCTGGAACAAGCTGCCATTTAGTTACTGGTAGATCTAGATTATGGGCAGAAATGGTGAAGTATAAAAAAAATGTTAAATGAAAATCAATACTGACCTCCTGGCTCTCTCGTCAGATTGTACTTGCAGTGGACTCTGCAAATATCATTGAGTACCAGAATCTTTTTCATAATGTCCCTTAGGAAAGTTTTCTAGGGCATCCCCCGCACTTATTGTACTGTTGACCATGTTGTAATGCTGACACTACTATAATAATCTCCGTATATCAACAAATAAGAAGGAAAGAGGGAGGTAATCAGCAATCAGCACCCTCCCCCTGGAGCTGAGTGAATTATCTCCACATAATCCACTTAACCTTTGCCATTGTGGGACTTGGTAACCAGAATGTATTTCTAACTTGAGTCTTTTAATTGCCAGTTTATAGTGTCACTAGTCCAGCTCAGCTGGAAAGATGATGATAGCAAAATAGTTCCATGAGGCAATAGCTTTTCACCTCGGGTAGGAGTCCTAGTTACTATGAGTCTGTTGGCCTGTTATTCTCTTGATCTGTTTTGGACAGTAATCTACAATGAATCCAGAAACAAGGGCCTTAATTTACCAGTGTGCTATTTTTGCTGCACGCAGTTAAAACTCCAAGAATTGCAACTGAGTTACACTGGTGCAAATCTGAAAAAAAACACAGATTTATTAATGTTTAGTGCTGAATCAGTCCCAGTATCAAGAAAAAAACAAAGAAACTTCAAATGTTATGCTTGGACAACATTCTACACAAGTCAGGTTGGAAACAACCAAGCAGTATGAGAAAACTATGTCATAATTTCTTCTCTTTAACATGATCTCTATGTGTTAGAAATGGTTTGTAAGATCGCACTTCCTATTTCTTCTTCATCATTGTGTTCCAAACTAGTATATCACATAACTGACTACTTTTGTTGAAATATTCTTAACAAGCAGATGGGAAAAATTTTAAATGTATACCTGAGGAGCTAAATGGTTCAGGGATTAGAAAAGCTCTACAAGAACCTTTTAACATATATTTAGGTTGCTGGTAGTTCAAATCCAACCAAAATATTAATTGATGGCTTCATGACAGCAAACTGGTATCAAATTACTTTCCAGTGCATGGGTGTCCACATACAACATCAACACTAATGGCAAACTTGATCTCAGCAGAGATATGAAGACTGAAGAGGTATAGGAACTGTACTATACTCCCAGTGCTAAACTCCCAGGGTGCGTCCACACATGTAGGCATGTTCACTTGCAGCAGCTCAAATAGGACTGGCACAAATTTGAGCCAGGGATTTTTGTCTCAGCGCACATGCCCGAACATGCACTTTGGTGCGATGCAAATTGTGCCACTTGGGGCAAAATAACCCTGCTCAGCTCCTCCTGAATCTGCAGCCAGGGGGAGCTAGAGCCTGGGGTCAGTACCTGTGCTGGCCCCAGCAGTATAAAAACCTGTCCTGGAGAGCAGCTCAGGGCTACCTGCCCTCAGGAGCTTCTGAGGCCCAGCCAGTTGGCATCTGGGGACTCTACCCCTTGTGCCAGCTGGACTGCTGAAGCAGCCCTAACCTGAAGTGGCACCTGCCCCCTCTACCTACTGCAGCAGTCTGGCAGTGAGGGCTGCTGCCTGGCTGTGACCTGCTGCCACCTGCAACAGCATCTGTCCCCTTGGACCTGTGGCCTCATGGCTGCATTACTGCCAGAAGACCCGAATGGGGTGTCCCCACTCTGCCATCTGGGCAGCTATCACCCAGAAGATGTGCTTCTTGTGCTGGCCCACATTCTACTGTCCAAGTGTGTCCTCATAGCCCCAAATGGCCAACAGGTCAGCCATCTCATCTGCCCTCCAGCTGGGTCCCCAGTGTTGGTCCTGGACAGGCTCCTCTGCGTGGGTCTTCCCACTTGTCTTACCAGTAGTGATCCTGGTGTTCCCTATTTAAAAATTGCAAATTCTCTTATAAGAAACCCAAATTCTCTCATTAAAATACCCCCCAATATTGTTCTTTTGCTATTAAAATGAAATGCCACTATATATAGAGAGATCAGTTGGGCAATGTTTTATTGATATATTTACAAGTTCAAAGCAATTTGGAAGCCTACCAGTGCCTCTAGCATCATAATAAAATAAACTCTAAATATCTATACACTTTGGCATTTACTTTTGGCTTTTTTATAATAGAAAAATCAGAGCTGCCCCTACTCCCTTTGCTCATCAGAATGTGCAGTGCTGAGCAGCAGTGATATGCCAGTGCTCTGCCCCTGCCCTTGCCCTTCACTCTCAACCCACAGCCTGCCCCCACCCCAGTCCCCTCATTCCTGACCCACGGGACCAGGTATGTGGGTGAGGGGTTTATGGAGATGGCTTGGGAATGTGGGGTTTGTGGTGGATTGTGGGGGGGACTGTGGGTGTGGTGGGTCCATGGGGTGGGGCTGCTCAGGAGGGGTGGGTCCCCTGCCCCCCACAGGTCACATTCCCCCCGCACAGCTCACAGACTCCCCCCAACAGGTTCCAGAGCCCCCCAACAGGGACCAGAGCCCCTCTGCAGGACCCAGAGTCCCTCTGCAAGGGCTACAACCCCCACCCCTGCAGAGGTCACATGCCTCCCTGTAGGGCCCAGAGCCCCCCTGCAGGGCCCACATGCCCCCCCACAGAGCCCTAGTCCACCAAACAGCCTACAGCTCACCCGCATCAGCAGAGGTCATTGGGGCACTTGGGCCCTCCTGGCACAGCCCTCCCCCCCGGTGCAATGTGGGGCAGCACAGGGCAGCATGGCAAGCTTCAGCCACCTGGCACTGCCTGTGCTATATTGCACAGGCCCTGCCTATCTTGGTGTGTAATCTGTCCTTGACTCTGAGATGGCTCCTTCTGAACATCCTCACACTAGAACTGAAGAACCATGTTATTACCAGTAATTGTTTGCATTGCAGCATTATCTCCTAGGGATCAGGGCCCATTGTATTCACACTGTATGGGCTAATAGTGAAAAAATGGTCCTAACTCAGAGCTCACTGTCTGTTGCTTCTCTGGTCATGGTCATTTGGATAGTTTCTTAATCAGGATTATTTGGAATTAATCTCTTTCTTTCTCTCTGGTCTCACAGACTTCAGGTGCCTATAGCGGCTTTAACTACAGCTTTCTATCTCCTCCTGTCTTACATAGTTTCCTTCTACCTTGTTACATCTTCACCTATCCCTTCCCAAATTTCATATTTGTCTAAGGTTTTAGTTTTGGTTTCATAAAATTAACTTTCTTTTCATGACATGGCCTCCTGCCCAACCCCCAAGCTGGAAGACCAGGGTATTCCCCTTAGTCTGGTCTTTATCCTTGATCTATTCGACATGGAAAGCCCTACTTGTAGCTCTTGGGGTTACAGAGACAGGCCAGCCACTCCACTACATAAAAGTAGGAATTATATGCACCTACAGTCCACCAAAAGGAAGCCTTCCCATGAGAAACCCTAGTGTCAATACAAACACAGAACTGCTTTGGGGAAACAAAACCAAAACAGGTGAGCTATTGTTCACCACAATCTCTTTGTTTCTTCTTCTGAACATGCTGATAGACGATAAAGACATTAGCAACAGGAGAAAAGTAGCAAAGACAATCTTGTCTATTATTTGGACTCTCATAATGCATCCCAAACCCTAACATTAAGGGAAAAGCAATCAAAAGTGAAAATGAAACCCAGAGTAAAAAGTAAGAGAAATAGGAATTGCATAGGTGCTCTCAATATCACTCAAGCTTTGTTGCTATGGCTCTTCCACCATAGCTTGCTAATTATTGACTTTTCCTTGGAGAGCTACCACTAGAGTGGATGAGATATCACTGGTCTAATCAGCAAGAACTTCTATGCGTGTTGTTGCTCAGAAATCTCACAATAGTTGAGGAAATATTAACACTAATAATACCTGCTCCTGAGTTTCACACCTCCTTCCAAGTGGTTGATTTACAAACCCAGAGTCTTCCTAAGAGAATGACATGATAGAATATCATCCTGTATAACTACACAGGAGGAGGACAAAAAATGATAGTAATAAAATAGCAAACATTTGGATAATATTACTCAGGAGTAGCCATCTAGTTAAACCAGCAAAGGGACTGAGCAATAGGGCTGATATGCTTCTTCACAAGAGGAAGTAAGACAAATTGAAACACAACAATATCTTTTCATTACTAATGGAAGGCCTCCAAAATTTTTCTAATTCACTTTGGTTTGGGTGGGTTTCCAAAAGTTCAGGATTGAGATTTTCAAAACAGAGTAGGGTTTTAACAGGTTTTGCTCTGTTTTGAAATTTTCAAACAGAATGCTTGCCTGAACTTCTCCAGTCTGAAAGTTTCTCAATAACATGAGCTTGTTGATCCTTTCTGGTTTTGGCATGGTGAAAATGATTTGGGAATAACTGTCAAATTATACCAAGAAGAAAAGGGACTCTTGGAATCATCTCTTCCATATTTCCTTTCAGAACTTTAGAACCATGACAGTGAAGATTGCCCCCAAACAATTAATCTACCCTGACCTTTATTCTCAACCAAGCAGTTGAATAGGACTGCAGATACGTAGCTTGCTTTGTGTTAAGTAAATGTCCCAGCAATAAGGACATGTTAGGTTTAACTGATAGTTAATGTAATAAAGTCATTACATAGCTGCGCAAAAGCTAAAAGAAAAGAAAAAATTGTTTCAAAGCTAGTTTTGAAAACTTTAGGAAATATTCATTTAGTTTGATTTTTTGACAAAGGTTCAAGTGAGAGTTTAGTTTAATGAAACAAATTCACATCTCCTTAAATCCTGGATTGAGGTAACTAGAAGTTTAATCTGTACTGTCCCTTATATGGTAACAGGAATTGTGAAACAGCATGCTTTGAAATGAGAATACACAATATTGTTGCCTTTGCCATTCTCTAAATAACTGATGACATCACTGGCAGCATCTCAATACATACCTTTAAAGCACTTCTAAGTAATTTTAGAGTAAGATAAAGAACATAGAGAATGGAGCAAAAGCAGACAACTGGAATAGATCATTTTATGTGAGACTGCAGCATGGTGAAAATGTGAAAATTGTGGATAAATCCTGTTTCAAGTATCCTTTGTTTATTAAAGCTATGAAAGACTAAAATAACCTTGGGATAGCCTGAAATGCTACCACTGAAATGGTGTCAGGCTGAAAGAATCCAGTGGTCAACTGCAGACACAGATGGCTAACAACCTTTTCATCTTCTCATATTCATAGGGGAACCTTACCCTGAGGATGTCAGTTTAATTGTTTTCCAAAAAGGTTTTTCATTTTTTTTGGAAAACATAATATTTTAACCATGTGGAAAATGAAGAAGCACATGGCATATTCCATCTGGACATCACGTGCAAATAGTTAATCTAAAAAGAGATCATTCTGAATTTCCAGTCACATATATTCTGACTCTGACTAATAGGCATTAAAAGCGTGTGTCTGTGTGTGGGGAAAGACCACCATTACATAGAATTCTATATATGCTAATAGTTACTTCAGAATAAAATACCACTAGATGGCGTTCAAGAATATGCAGCATTTCCCTGGGTTTTGTAGGGCCAATGACATTTTTTAATGTTGTGTGCATTTTAAATGCTTTATTTGATACAGCTCTTTACACACAATTCTTGCTATCCAGTAATTTTTCATAGTGCAGACCATATTTTAATAGAAAGTTTGTCTAGTGAACTTATAACACCTCCACTGATGATAACACAAACCTTTGGCCTGGTAGTTATACGTTACTTGAGACTACAGCATCTGCGTATATGAAAACAACCTTAGGAATAATTTTGTTATTTTAAGCTTTCTTGGTAGGTCTGATCCCTGATGATAGCTCCATATTTTCCTACCCATTTAATGTAGTAGATTTTTACAAAGACCAATGAAATGAAGAACATAGGCTGCCTATACACATGCTTGGGGAGGTGAGGGGGAGGGGCATTTTAATTAGAGAGGTTCCTAGAGAGCCACTCTAATTAACATGCAGCAGTGTCATGTGTATTAAGCTCCTGCATGTTTTAAAATGGCAGTGGGATGCTTTAATTAAAACTCTTTCAACAAGCTTTATTTAAAGTGCCCTAGCAGCCATTTTTAAACTTGTGGAAAATTATACATGTGATACTATGGTGATGTGAGAGCATTCTAATCAGAATGTGGAGCAGACTTGATTAAACGAGTCTGCTCCGACATGTTCTAATTAGAATGCATTGGAGCATGATTAAAGGGACCCTACATGGTGGTGCCTCTAGATACCAGGAGGTGGTGCCAACACCAGAGGTATGATTGTGCACCCTTGAGTCAGAGAGAGCTTTATTATAGACTTCAAAAGAGAGTAGGACTGAGCCATTGCAGACAGCACATTCTGTGGATCAGCAGCAATTTTGACACGAAGCACACTATATATAATAATTTATAATCATACTATAAACAGTATTAGAAATCCTACTCTAATTAGAAATCTGTTCCTACCAAACAGGTTACAGCAGCTGTCCTTAAAATGTTAAAGCCCCTGTACATAAGACTGTGACTGATAAATCTCTAACAGCAGAACAAACATTTTAAGGGCAAGCTCTGTAGATAATTTAGACTGAATTTTCCATAAAGTACTTCGCCTTTTGAAACTGGTTTCAATATAATGTTAAGGGACACATCAAGCATAATGGACTTGAATATTAAAATGCTCACTCTCTCACAGTGACACACAGTTACCAGAAAGCAGCTTTCTATCATTGCTGCTGTGAAATTAAAACATGGCATACAGCTAGGAGAACAACGGCACGCTCATAATTGATTTGTACTTTTCATTTAAATTAAATAGTGTTCAGCTGTTTGGTGGATAATTCTCAAGTGGCCTGACTAAGCTGATATTGCTAATGAATATAACCAGTATATTACTCCAGTCCCATCACAGCTATGTCATTTTCTGAGGCCTATACAGCTTAGATTTTTTTAAAAAGTCATTGCTTTGAGTGCTTTGTAAGAATTTTCTAGCACATTTCAAGGAAAAAACCTGGAAGCCTATTTTTATTTTATAATTGTCAGCTGCTGCAGTTTTTGATTATTTTAATGTTAACCTGTTTACCATAACAAAATTTACTCTATTTAAAAGAAGAAGCAATTCATGACAACTTCATGGATGGAAGATGTTAATGTGTGCCTATACATTCACTATGGGTATAATCCTGACCCCAGAGAAATCAATGGGACTTTTTCTGTCTTCAAACGGATGAAGATTTCACTTTGTGCATTAGAACATATAAATTCTAGTACTAGTAATAGTATTATATTTCCTATTGTAAAAATAGGGAAA
>NW_005841969.1:2363390-2376754 GCF_000455745.1 Alligator sinensis
ATGATCCCTGCTATACATGCGAGATATTGTCTAAAAGTATGTTTTACACTTATTTTCTTTTAGTAGTCTAGAAAAGCTCCTTTCTATCTTCTTTTATATTAGTTTAATTTCTCTTGCACTTGAAAGGTTGGATATCTTTCTTGAGCAAATAAAGATATTTATTTTGGTTATATTTTTCCACACATAATGAGCTCTTATGTACTTTCAGTGCAAGCAATTTTAACTTTAGATTAAGGGAAAGTAAAGAACAAGAGTAAAAAAAGCCTCTGAGAGAGAGCACAGTAAAACTCTTCATTGTAACAGGCTGCAGTTGACTGAACTTCAGACAGAAGGCTCCCAGAAATGTACAGGTGCAGTATACCGTAAATGAAATCATAAGTTACATAGCTATATACCCCACAGTTTTCAGCTGCTCAGTGTATGAGAGTATGTTCCTGCCTTTTCTATGCTTGGGAATTTTACATTTGTTTGATATTTTTGAAAGTATCAATGAAGCAACCCAGGACTGGACCTATTTCTCAGACTCCCAATCTGCTGATCATCTATACAATGTGCAATGTTTAACTGTAGTGATGTAACAACTAGGCACATTATTTCTGTCGCGAACTGAATGTCTGTAAAAGCTATGTGTAAAAGAAAACTTACATACTTCCCAAATTCAACCTAAAATGTAACTATAACTTCAGGTTTCCAAACAGAGGCTACATTTTGCAACGTCATATGCAAATGAAGTCACTTAGAAACCTTCAATACTGCAAGTAGATCATGAACTACCATCTATTTCCTACCCCTCCCTCCCACCCTGCTTTGTTACAATTCATATGTTTTCTTTTATGTTCATGACTATGTTTATGCTGTGTTTGCTGATCCATCCAGACAATATGCCATGTGCCAGTTCTCTCTCTTGGGAGAAAGATCTATCAATGAAAAAATACACAGCATAATTAAGAAATGATGTGGGTTTTTTGCTGCTCATGATTTTCCTTTTATTTCCTTTTCATTTAGAAGCTACTTTAACAGCAGATGCTAACAGCAATTTTGATACTGCTTCAAAGATTCACAGTAGATGTAATATATTTATATATTAAATATTTTTAATTTCCAGTTTTGCTGTGTGAGGCATCTACTTGGGTAGCCAGAATGGATGATTAGGATGGAAACAGGGACAGGGGAAGAAAATGAGGAGTCATAAATAACACACCCAATTTTACAAAGGTGGAGAAGGAGAGAGATCTGGAAAGCAGTGACTCTAAAATGGTTTAGAGTCTTGATGGATAACCACCTGCCCATGAACTCCCAGTATGATGCAATGCCTAAGAGTACCAATGTGATTCTTGAAGATATAAACAGGGGAATTGTGGGCACGTCTACACAAGATGCTAGAAGCACAGCAGACTAATTCTACTGAGCATTAGCACGTCATAGTGAAAGCTGTGCTAATGCACTAATGTGCAGTAGAATTAGTCTACTGTGCATTAGTGTCATGTAAAAACATGCACTGGCACTACTGCACAGTAGCCCTGATTACAGCACATTTAGTACTGGTTATTACAGGTACTAAATACACTGTAATTATGGTGCACTAATGCACGTGTAGATGTGCCCACTGAGTAGAAGGAGAGTAATGTTTTCTACAACGTGGAGTCCCATTCTGGTGTATCACTTTCAAAAGGATGTTGGGAAAAAGGAAAAGGCTCAGAAAAGACTATGAGATACAAATTGTGTCCTGTAACCTGCTTTACATGGAGATCATAAAGAAGTCCAATACAGTTTATGCATAGAAAGGTTAAGAGTCTATAAGATCAATAAATATCTATGTGACGATGTGTCATAATAGGAGGCTCTTTAGCAGGCACAAACATGGCAAGTTCTGATGGCTGAAGCAAGAGACATTTAGACTGGAAATAAGGTGTACATTTTTAATACTGAGGCTATTTAGTCATTAGAGGCTATTTAGCCACTTACTTGGTGACTTCTTCTCTTGTCAACTTTAGGTCAATGTCTGTCTAAAGATATGCTCTAGCTCACCCAGACATTAAGAGCTTGATGCACAGATCACAATATGAAAGTATCTGGCCCTTTTATATAAGAAGTCAGACCATATGATCAAAAAAGTTTCATAGGATCACAGGAAAGTAGGGATGAAAGGAACCTCACAAGGTAATGTACTCCTGCCCACTACTGGATCACCCCAAGACAACCCAGTCAAGTGTTTGTCCAACCTGCCCTCAAAAATTGCCAGGGATAGAGATCCCACAACTTCTTTAGGCAGGCTGTTCCAATGCTTGACCACCCTCACAGTCAGAAAGTCCTTCCTTATCTCCAGCCTAAATTTCCTCTGCTACCACTTGAGTCCATTGCTCCTGGTCCTATCCCCTATGGCCACAGAGAAAAAGCCCATCTCCATCCTCTTCATAATCATATTGGAAGGTATTTGAAGACTGTTATTAAATCCTCTCTCACTTTTCTTTTCTACAGATTAATGGTCTTCTGGCCTTAACGTCCATATAAGGTGTAGCAGGACTAATAGTTAACTCCTTGTTCAAATTTATTGCCAAGAATAAATTACCAAAGAAGCATGAGGGTGCCTACCTATCCACATCAGCATGGCTACTGTGCATGCAGCAATGTGAGCAAGTTCATGTATTTGTCTAAATGAATCCTTGACCCTTCTGTGTTAGTACAGGTTTCCCTTGCCTCAGAAAACAACAACACTGTAAACAGCATGATATGTTTTGGGACAATCTACAAGGGGCATGCCTAGCAAAAATGTGCTGACTCAACAGGCATAAATTTTTAGTTATAATTTATTCACACAAATAAAAGCACAAAACAAAAAATAATCATCTAGGACGAGTAGTGTAACTGGTTCCTTGAATATGTCTGAATTCCTTAAGATCCTAGCAGTCTTTTCACTGAAAAAGCTGCTATAGCACACTGAGCTCCTTTTAGTGAGATGGGTATTTTTACTCCACAGAGTTCCCCGATGCTTGAGAGATGTTATTTCCCATCTGGTGGAATTTCCTATCTGTATGACTTCTGCAGAAAATGTTGAAAATAGTCAGTCAATATTTTTAAAAGACAAAGAATAACCTCTTGCTTCTGCTTTATCAGTCAGGATCAGATGAAAGCTGAAAGATGTGAATTTTTAATCCTAGAAGTTTGGTCCTGCACTGGCTGAACAGTCAAATCTCCCAATGAAGTCCTAGCTGGAAACTCAGGCTGCTGTGTAAAACTCGTTTTGAGAAAGCTTTCTGAGATATTTTACCAGCTACATAGAGGAATATTGGAAATTACAGCTTGAGTAAGTTTCACAAATTTTAGGTCAGATTTCAATGAATCAGCGGTGTCAGAATAAGTAGTGTAACACTGATGAATCACTAGTGTAAAACTGACATAGTGCAGTAGTGAATCCAGTGTTCCATGATTAGGAACACTTGCATGGTGTCCTTTAGCTTTGTTTAATTTGTTATTTTTAACCGTATTTTTGCAAATGAGGTATTTGTTTTCTGCCAAAAATAGAGAAGTATATGTATTTAAATATCCTGTATCTATTTGCTACTCCATATAAGATTTCTATTCTCTATACATTTTTGCCATTTTGCATTATAATTGAATCTCAATGTACGGAAAAATTAGTGACATATTAGAGAATATTTCTTTAATCACAATTTCTGATTGCCAGTAACATTATTTCTAAGGTGGATTTTAGATGACTAACAAATCTTCCATTTTATTGGCTGTCTCATTTTGTCCTCTTTCATATTTCACATTTATGATGCATTCAGACATTCCCTGTTTTGTTAAGTAGGAATCTGTGTGGTCTTTGATGTAAGACATAATTTATTTGACAAGGAAATATGAGATGGTGCCCTGAATCTGTATTTAATTGATGGATCGAGAATTTTTAGCATTGCAAAAAGATAGATTCTCATCCAGCATGTCATAAAAGTAGCTTTTTGTTAATCTGTTCTCCTGTGAGTGAAAATATATGTATATTTATTTTGGGAAGTTTTTAAAATTCTGTGTTGAAAGTGTTGACTAGATTTTCACATACCTCTGAAATCCAGGTAATAAAAAGTGATTTATGCTATTAGTCTTTTATAAGGATGTTTTTACACTTGTTAAAGGGAATGCACAGTTTCTGTAGTTTTGTGGTATATGCTATTCCACCTGGCAAATGAACACTAATTTTGGAATGGAAGAACAGCAAGGTTGCTCCTCATGCCATTTAAAGATTAGAAAAATTGGCTTCTTTTTAAAACCTCAGTAAGTAGTAATTACAACATTTGTGTACATCACTTGTACATCACTCCTCTAAAAAGGATGATACAGCACATGGAAAACTCTCACTGACTTCAGTGGGAGGTAGAAGGTAAATAAAGTTGATCTTTGACTCTTCATCTTGTATTCTCTGCTATCCTTTGCATATTTCTGTTTATTGCCCTTAGACTTCCCTGCATCTACCTGTAGACAGTGTCCTCAGTTTAGGACCACTATTTGTTCTTCCCCATGATTTTAAAATTTCTGATGATATTCGTTGCTCCCAATGATTCTTGTAGAATTACTCATCTGGAAAATGAAGGAATCATCTGCTTTGCTGCCAAAAATCCAGCTTCTTGATCTAGATATTAAGGAAGTGATTTAAGAACAGCGTGGATTCTGGCAAGTTACCAAGCCACTGGAGAGCGCATACTTAATTTGCCTTTGTCTTCTCTTAGCAAAAAAACCTACAGATGAAATTACTGAATAGGTACTATGAACTAAACACCAGTGTGGGTTCCATTATTGAAGTCATTAGAAATGTTACCACTGACTTTAAAAGCAACAGAATTTGGCCATAATACCAGAACGCTGATTGTTAACCAAGAGATTGATCCTGCTCTATTGAAGTCAGTGCAAGGCTACTGACTGAAGTCCATATAACTGCTTTATGGATATACTTGTGGTAACTGAAGTCGGAATATGATCCCTTAATGCACAATCATTTCTAAAGTATCCAGCTGTCCTTTTTGTAGAGAAAACAAGCTAATTTACAAAAATGTTAAACATTCTTTGAATTCAGTTAAGACTGTATATAGGAAGAACTGTGGATAATTTGAAAATATTTGTACTCATGGGATTTCATTGGTGACAGTATATTTCTGCTTTATGGATTTGATTAATTTTCTACTGCTAATCATAAAAAACAATAAATTATTTCTCTTCTTTTTTTAAAAAAAAGAATCGTGGAAGCTACTTAGTCTCTATAATTTGTTTCTGAGAAATGACTAAGAAATAGTCAAGTGACTGGTAATTTTTCATACAACATCAAATGGAAGCAAAACAACCAGTGGGTCTGGTATGTATTTCTGAATGCTTAACAAATGAAGGATGGCTGTTCAGGCTTTAAAACTGTTGTTATTTCTTGATATTTATTTAGGAACTGAAAAACAGGAATACTTCAGTTGCCTATAGGAATGATTTGGCAAGTCTTCATTAAGAAAAATATACCTGGAAGACCCTTACATCAGGCCTTCAATGTACCATAGCAGGTATGACAGCAAAATTACAAAGGTAAGCAGACAGCTTTTGAACTCTCTGGAAATTCTAAATAAATTATTTCACTAAATGTCTGTTTCTCCCTTTTCTCCTCCCCAATCTAGTCAGCTCAACTAGAAACTTTTCTTGGTTCATTGTAGTTCCTGATCTAGGAGGTCTTTTCCTTCTTATCATCTTGCAAACTGGTGAATTTGAGTACTGTACAATGTCCTGTGGATAGAGCGGTCATCGAGGTACCTCAAGAGGACAGTTGCATTTCGTACAACTGTCCTCACCACCATGAATGTCACATGCCTTCCAAGACTGGGGGTATGGTGAGCTCCCACAGGTGGTGGTGTCAGCAGTGGGGGTGGTCTGTGTGGGGAGCTCCCGCAGGCAGCCGCAGCGGTGTTGTGTGGTGAAAAATAGAGGACATAAAGGTGACTGGTTTCATATCAATAGAGGACAGAGGACCAGCAAACCGGACTGTCCTCTATAAAACCGGATGAATGGCCGCCCTACCTAGGGTGGGTCATCATAGGAATGATGATGTCCTGGCTTGTATTGCTATTCTGGTTCTTTGGCAGGATTATTGACATCATGGCTTCTTACATATTTGTCTAGAATGGGACGAAAAGATGCTTGTGTAAACTCATTTACAGCTGTTGGGTATATACACTATAAACCTATTTTTTCCTTCATTACCTTAATGCCCTTGAGCCTTTAATTCTAATGGATTGTCTCCTTAATTTGTAATAGATCCTCCGTGATATTTTTTCAGCTTGCACTCTTGGGGGAACGCTCTCTTCTCCCAAATAGTCCACAACTTACATTGCACTCATGTCTCTCTCTGTCACCATGCCACATTTAATTAGGAACATTTTATAGGCCTTTATGAATTGTTCCCCCCACCCTAAATTCTACCAACCAATTTCATTTTACTGCCTAAAGACACATTTTAATTGTTTAATAGAAAATCAAGTTTCACCCCCCAATACTTTTCATTGGCTAGGGTGACAGGGAATGCTCAGAAAATGGCACTACTAAAAAAAAATTGCAGTATTCTTCATAGAAGGTGTCATGTCAGCAACACTACGCACATAGGTCCTCTTTCCACAGAACAGATACATCCTGGGGAAGAGCAGTATAATAGTCCTGTCAATATACTTCAGGGCTCTTTTGCCTCACTGCTAATAATGCCAGTTAGAATGTGAAATTGGATAGTAGGCTTGTAATGTGTCCACTAGCATAACAGTTATACCACAAACTCACGTTGCATAGGCTGTTGGTCAGCCATTACCTGGTAAGGGCTTTTTACTCTTTAGTAATCTCAGGCTGATCCCCCAATCACCAAATATGAAATGCCCTGTATCCCCTTGTTGAACCATCCCTTCCCCATTGAATGTCCCTAGCTCTCTTTCTAAATTCCCATAATTTCTAGGCAGTGTTTTTCTACTGCTGAGAATGGGCACATTTTCTGTCCTTTCAGCTTATTGGCAGTATCCCACCTGATAAATAACAGGAGTTAGACACTCACAATATAATCAGAAGATACAGCAGGCTAACCTGCTATGGATTAACTGTTTTCCCTGGTTCTGAATGTTATCCAGGAAACCACAGTGGGGCTGTGGAGAAGAATCACCAACTGTAAACTATCAAATAATATTTACTGATTTGCCAAGTCCTTTCAGGCTAAGAAAGAGGCAGATAATATTTATTTATTAGTCTGGCAAACAATGACAACCTCTGGTAATTTTCCTTAATAGAATAAAGGGACACTACATTACATTTACAAACCAGTATTTTCTTTGTAAAAGCATAAGGAAAACAGAGATTTGTTGCTGTTGTTGTTATTATTCTAATGCCTTAGAAAGCCTGTAGGGACTCTAATAACGAGTTTGAAATCCTGGGAGTTTTGCCTGAACAAGGATTACCAGATCAGGCTCAGGCTCTGTTACAAATTAAAATTAAAAATAAAATAAAAGTAATACACAGCAATGGTGCTTTTCAATTCCAACACATTCCCTCTTATTTTTAACTTGCCTGCAACTTCATGTGATAAAATAATCGACATTTTTCATCATTATGTCTTTATATCTTTCATAAGAGAATCACTCTCCTTGTTATCTTTATTCACTGCTGTAAAAAAAGATAATGTTTCTTACTTCATAAAACAATGCCTTTTTTTTTAAAGGTTTCATTTTAGAGCTTGTGTTAGGCCATGATGAATTGCTGAATGGTTGATTTCCTGAAACTCTTTCTTACTAACCTTTCCTGACAGATTCTGGATTGCTCTACCTGGTAATTTGCACTATAATAATGGCTACAGTGAGATGTCTCCTAACTATTTCCTTTATTTTTAACAAGATTCTTAACACCCTCTGTAGGTGACAAAATGCAATTACAGACATGAAGTGTCCCCTGGAGGATGGTTGCTCACAGATGCCACCAGTACTTTAGCAGTGCAACTGTTAAATGAAATGAAAACAAAGAATCAGATTCTCTAAACATCCAGTTCAAATAAAAATTTAATTAAAAGTTATGAAGGCATTTTATTGATTAACAATCTTAGTAATTAAATAGCGTAGTTGACATTTTTTTTCTGTTGAATTTGTTCTTCCTTGGAGATCTCTAATTGTTGTATAGCTTTACATTTATTGATAACTCTGTTTGATGAATACAGATGCCACCTTTTATAGTAGTCGTTGACAGAGTAATCATATTGTGAGAAACACCAGGCTTATGTAGTAACAGCTGTTGCAGTTATACATGCTGACATCCATCGGGAAAATGTGTTTGCTGCTATCATGGGTACACAATAAATGGAAGGTGCAATAAAGCACAAGCTAACATTTTGAAAATCCTTACAACTCTAGGAACTTTATTGCAGATTACAAGCACTTTGATCTCTGTCCAGTACTTAAGTCTTAATTATCAGACTAATTGCACAGACTATGTTCATTTTCAGTGGTAATCCTTTTGTGATTAGCTTCTGTGTTCAATAACTGACTTATCCTTTAATTAAAAGGACTATTAACCTTAAGGCTGCTGCTGCAGTTTGGGATTAAACCTATACAGAGTTAATATTTAATATAATTGTAAAAGCCTTTGGTGAAAGGTGCAGAATGAAAATATACAGTGATTCCCTTTACTGTAACTTGCTTTACTGTTGTATAATAAAGCTAGCTGCTAAAGTATGCTTTACTTTGACATCATGCTAGCTTACATCCACTACAGGCATGCAAAAACATATATGCATTGATTTAATATTTTGAGCCCTGTTCTCATTATAAGGATAGCCTGTGCACATGTATATTACCTGGGGATGTAAGAGTCCTCCCAATTTTTAATACACATTTATGACCTGTGGGTGGTCTGAAAATCAAATAAATGGACGTTAACAGCTAATATCTATGGTCCCACTTTTGCCACCATTAAAATTTTTTGCATTGATACTCTGTGTAATTTACTTTGATCCTACAGCCTCAAATTATTGAGATCGCGCACACACACACAAAATGTAAGGTATTTTAAATGAAATGTTCTGGAGGAAAAGGTACTGTAGCTTTGCTCAGGGCCATTGCAGTGTAGCTGATTGAAAGACAAAGACATAAATCCTAAACCATCAATACAAAAGTGAATAGAGCTTGCCAAGAAGCCAGATGCTGTTGTGGGAAGCACTGTATATCTCTTCTAGCTTGGCATCTGGGTCCCACAATGAACAGCCATTTCCAGTGTGTAACCATGGCTTAAAGTTCCTGTCCTGTACTAATCAAAAAATGCGTGTTTTCCTATTCTTAGTTTGCCTTCTATAAAAAAGCCCACCTTAAGTTAAAATCCTCCAAAGATCCTTAAGCAAGTCAAGTATTCTCAAGTCTTCTCCTAAAGCCACACACATAAGTACAAAAGCTCATAAAAGCCTTCCTCAGGGCCCTCACTTGCATGCCAAAACATTGTATCCATCATATTATCTCCAAATATTTGTTCCTTTCTTCTAATAGTGGTGAAGAAAGCTGATCATACTTAGTCCTGTTCTTTGGAGTTTGCTATAGGTACTCACTGTACAGCTTACTTGTGTTAAAATATATTCCAACTTTTTTGTTTGTTTGTTTGTTTGTTTTCAGCAAGGACTAGGGAACACAGGTATCCAAACAGTGGATCAGAAGACTTATTCATTAAATTTAAGGAAGGGGTAGATATCCAGTCTTGTTCATGCCAAAGACTATGGTAAAACTCCCATTCACTTTAATGGCATTACAATTTGGCCTTCGAAAAAAATATATGATTGTTTTCTACCAACCATTTTCTAGTTAAGTGATAAGTAGCAAAAAATTGCATTGCTTTATCTCAATGGTACCTTATTTTTATAATTCAAATTGTACATGAAATGGGTGAGTCAACCTGACTGGTTCCTGAATAAAGGAGATGAAAAGAACAGTGTATTTGAAATCAGGAGAGAGGTGCATGATTTCAGGTTCTCAGTTATTGGCTGTTGTTCTGTACTGACATTGCAGTTTGCTGTGTACAAGACATGAAGGCAGTTTCTGCCTCCCCCAAAATTCCCAAACCCCTGAACCAGTCCCACCTTGAACAGATGAACTGATTTCAGCATTCGTGACAGTAAACAGGACTGCATCTAAGGTACAGGTGTGCCAAGAAGAAAATCAGAAGACAGTGCAGTCACTGTAACAATGGTATAAAATGAGTACACTGTTAAGCTAGTAGGCAATATTATTTGACACTAATTTTAGCTTCTGGGTCACATTAAAGAGCAAGGTGGAATAAACTGATTCAATTAGGAGGTCACTTCAGTCTACGTAATACTCTCAAAATCTATTTCAGAGAGAAGCCACCACAATTGCCATAAGTGTGTGAGTTGCCACCAGAGTCAGCTCCTTCATCAGGAGCAAACAAATCCCAAGTTGTCCTAAATTATTCACATAGGTTGCAGACAGGTGTGACAATTTTGCCTGATCTGGCCTCAGAAAGCAGTTTATAGCTGTGACCAAGCAGAAGTGCACAGATGCAGACAGCTTCAAAAATGGCTGATTGAGTGAAAATGTGACCCCTTATTGCATGAGGTATCAGATAAAGACATTTCATAATGTAATGTCTTTTGTAACTTGTGTCTGCAGTGCTCCCAGGCTGTCACTGTTTTTAGAATGGGGGAAAGGGACCAGAGGGAGTTTAGTTTGGGGTTTTTTCAGTCCCTCCAGGAGTGTGGGGTGGGTGTATTGGAGCCCCCCTGAGGCGGAGGTGGGGAGGGAAGTGCTCCAAATCACCCACCCTACCCTTTATTAGCAGCAGGGGAGCCACAAGAATGAACTCCCTCTGCTGTCTTTCCTACCCTCCCATTCTGCAAATAGTGAGGACCGACAGAGAGCCGTGGCCATTGCTATGGGTACTTGGCTACAGGCTCCCAGCCAGCAGCTAGATTCCTCTCCCTGCTGGAACCAATAGTGAACTTCTGTTTGGTTTGGGATAACACTGTAACTCAGAACGCTTTGCAAAAATTGTTCTGAGTTACAGCTGGGAGCTTTGCTTCTGTCTGCACCCATGGAAGACCTAAGTCACAGAGATAGACACCATCTCTGCCATACTTTCTAGATAAAAGGAGTGGTGTAGAGTGGTATCTAATACAGTCCAAACTACCTCATTATTTCTCCCTGTGACATCACATGCACACTCCAGATGAGTGGTAACAGAAATGGAGAGATCAGAGAAATACTACACAAATTCTGCCCCAGATTGATTAGAATTATTCTATCATGACTCCATGAGTAGTCCTCTTGAAGTCATGAGACTACTTACTGATGAAAGTGTTAATTGAAATAAGAAAAACTGTGATTTTTGATATAGTAAAAAATATATTACTATATTACTCTTAGCCCCCTGGGAATATAGTTGTGTCTTTAAATTTGATTGTGTAGTTATTAGCACAACAGAATCCTGAAAAAAAAGCACAACCCTCTTTTGGGTGACAAGGGAAGAAACCTCTTCACAGTGAGAAACACTTGACAACTTCCAGTTGAAAGAAGTCACGACTCACCAAGGTACCTGTGTCTCAGAACAGCTTTGTTGGACTAAACATAGAAATGCTACTAAGAATGAGATCACCACCAGCACTCAAACCTTCGAACCACTGATTCTGTCAAAGGTCATTTGTGTGTCAGATAGGTTCTGAGGATGTATAGGAAGATGGTGTCTGGAAATCTTCAGTATCTTATAGCAACAGTATCATAGTAGACAGTGTGGATTGTCACCTTTATGGGTGCGTCCACACATGCAAGCATGTGCACTTGCAGCAGCTCAAATAGAAGCTGTGCAAATTTAAGCCGGGGCTTTTTGCTTTAGCAAATGTGCTCGGACATGCACTTTGTTGTGGAGCAAATTGTGCCACTTGGGGCAAAATAACTCTGCCTGGCTCCTCCTGGATCTGTAGCCAGGGGGAGCTAGAACCTGGGGCCAGCACCTGTGCCATCCCTAGCAGTATAAAAAGCTGCCCTGACCTGGCCCCATCCATACAAAAAGCTGCCCTGGCAAGCAGCTCAGGGCTACTCACTCTCAGGAGCTTCTGGGGCCTGGGCACTTGATACTTGGGGACACTAACCCTTGTGCCAGCTGGACTGCTGCAGCAGCATCCCAAATCCATTTTTAAAAATACCCCAAAATCCAAGTTCTTCCACAATTAAAACAAAATAACACAAAAGCCCAGCCTCCCCCCCCCCCCCCCAGACAGAGAGAGACACACACAGCAACCAGCTGGGCAATGCTTTATTAGTATATTTACAATGTTAAAGCAACGTGGAAGCCTACTAGTGTCTCTATTATCATGATAAAATAAATTCTAAATACCTGTATGTGTTGACATGTACTTTTGGTTTTCTTCGCACATGATGGGTGTGTGATGGAGGGATGTGGTGTTTGCAGGAAGGGGGTTGGAATGGGTATGGGGGAAGGTGGGTGGGTGTGTGTGGAGGGAAGTGGGTTGGTGTGTGGGTACATGTGGGGTGATTGCTGGGTAGACTGTGGGTGTGGAGGACCTTGCGGGGCGGGGCTGCTCAGGAGGGGTGGGTCCCCTGGCCCCCACAGGGTGCAGCCCCCCCCACAGCACATGGACTGCCCCCCTCCCACAGGGCCCCAGCTCCCCCCTGGAGGGCCATAGCCCCTATCCCCCACAGGGCCACAGCCCCCCTGCCCAGGGTCCCAGCTCCTCATGGAGGGCCACAGACCCCCCACCCAGGGTCTCAGGCACCCTGGAGGGCCCCAGTCCCCCCACCCAGGGCCCATAACTCACCTTTAACAGCAGCAGTGGGAGTGGGGTGCTCTGAGCCATGGCAGCAATACCCGGTGCGGCACGTGGGGACTGCGTGCCAGGCCCAGCCGGGTCCTGCCAGCCCTGGGGACCATCTGCCGCCCAGCCAGACCAGGTCCTTGCTGGCAGAACCTGGTGCGGTACATGGGAACCGCATGCAGGGCTCAGCCTGGTCCTGGGGCTTCTCTGCTGCCAGGCTGGCCCTTGGTGGCAGGACCTGGCGCAGCATGCGGTCCCTGCATGCCAGACCCAGCTGGGTCCTGCTGGCCCTCGGGGCCCCTGTGCTGCCCGGCTGGAGACCTGGTGCTGAACACGCAGCCTGGCCAACCATGTGTTTCAGCACCAGGGTGAGGGGCCAACCATAGAGACGCTCAGGCAGCCAGAGTGTCTCCCTGGAGGACCCAGCCTCTGGTTGCCTCAGGGCATGGTCTGGGACTATGCCCTGCCCTGCTTTTTTTTGTTTCAGTTTTTTTAGACCCCTGGATATCCAGGGGTCTAAGTTTCTCCGCATGCTGCAAACTTGCAGTGT